>NC_139565.1:30263615-30366115 GCF_965112155.1 Podarcis liolepis
AGGTATAGCAAGACATATTGAAGAGAGCCTCTTCACAGTTTCAGTACTCATGTGCTCATGTGTGGGGAAGAGAGCAGTAGGGGAATGGGAATGGCAAATAAAAGAAAAACCCATCACTTTTAGCCTGCTCCTCCCACTTCATGCAGTTCCCTACTTCTTGAATATATTTTTTTCACTCACACATTCAGTTTCTTTTAACTCTTAATAGTAAGAGTAGGTCAATTTAAACTGCACACATAGTAGAACTGTAAAGTGAATAGCACTCCCAACCCCACTCAGAGAGAAAAATACTAGCCTCAGAAACCTGCAAAATTACTTTTACCCCTGTTTGCAACATGCTTTTTTCCTCGATATTTAACTTGCTTGGAATGATGAGTCCTAAATTTAGCAGAGATTGCTAACTGGAATTTAGAATTACTGCTCTGTATGCGGTTGGAACAAACTAGGTCAATCTCACAGATTAAAAAAAGAGAGACGACTATGGGAAGTAACAGCAACTACTTCCTGTTAGTACTTCAATGCTGTCATGTACAATAAGTGAAATGAAAAGTAGTAGTAGAATAATTTACAGCTTCATATTAATAATAAATGAATGAAATGGTTAGATATAACAGTCTCTCTCTCTCTCTCTCTCTCTCTCTCTCTCTCTCTCTCTCTCTCACACACACACACACACACACACACACACACACACACACCCTCCAAATTCCAAGTATAGTTTTCCTCTGCCTTGGATACTTTTCTCATATAGAAATGCTCATATAGAAAATGCTAATGCTAAAGCTATCCATCGCCATAAATGAAATCTAAAAGGATGTTGTGGTTAGAGAATGTAGATGCTATTTTAACAAATGGCAGCCTTGCATCTCTTCCCAGACATTTTGAACTGCATCTCAGATCATACCTGACCGTGGGCTATGCCAGCTGGTGCTAATGGGATTTCTCATCCCAAATATATGAGAGCACGAGCTTGGGGAAGGCTGACACAGAGTGTACATGGGCTTTGCACGCTTCTTAATAATCTTTGGATAGAGGAACAATTCAGACACAAGGCAGTCCCACACATTTTCCTTGAGTGTGTCACCATTGGGTTTTACATTCTGCTGGTGGTACATATATGGAGGTGCTTTTTGTGTGAACCAGAACACCCATCTGGATAGTGTATACGTAGTCACTCTATTTTGTATATCCAAATTACCACGTCTTTTCTACACATCCTTTTGTAGCATCAAAAAAATTAAAAAATATGGTTTGTTAGGCCACTGCCTATGTACTGCTGCATATGACAATTAATCTTCTTTGACATCTGCAAATTTTAATTCAAGGACAGGGAACCCAGGTGCTGTTGGACTCAAGGGGCAAGTTTGGCTACAACTGGATGCCATTTTGAACCAAGATGGCAGACTGACTCTTTCAAAATTCCACTGAAATAACCATTGATTTAAAACACTGAGTTTTTGTTTCCTAGAAGTCCCAAGTAACACAACAACCAGGTACAAGGTTGCTAGCTGTTAATAAAGCTATACTCCAAATCATTTTGAATCATTCTAAGAGTGCTGCGTTTGCGATACAGGCAAGATCTTTGACATTGAATAAAAGCCAAAATTCTAAAAGTTCTATATCTGGTTCCTTGCTTCTTCTTCCTAAACTGGTGATTCATTATACTTAAATTGCTACATTGCTGGTGAATTCAGTTATGGCCATGAGACTACAAGTAACAGGCATGCCCACTGAATGGGTACACAAAATACCTATTTCTTCATTAGCCCCTACTGCAAAAAACAGGGCTGAACCCAAGCCTCCAAGATCCTACCGATTTAGATGAGATTCATTCAACGTGCAAACACAGCATCCTTTCATCTATAAGCCATCCAGAACTCAAAATAAAAATGCTACGGTTGAATTTTAAATGTGTATTAGGATGCTACCTCTCTTGCTATAGACTTGCATGTTACATTTTTGGAATTTTCAATGTGCACGGTAGATTGCATATGCTAAAATGTTGATCTGAAATTCCAGAAGGTAAAAGAGATTGGATAAAGTTTAATTTGTTAAACTAAGACATCAGATGCACTGAATTAATTAGATCATGTTAGCACTGATGATGTGCATCAGACTGAACAGACACATTTAAAAAGAAAGAGGGCATAAAAGTAGGTTTGTTGGATTCCTCCCTATAAATCAACAAATGCAATGGATGGGGAAAGCAAGATGCCTGTGTTTTACGGCAGGTTTTACTAAAAGAAGGAATAAGGAGAGGAAGCATTTGACACTGCTCTGGTCTGGTGCTCACTTCAGCTCTTCAATAAACACACAAGACGTAACCGGCTATACGTTTGAATAAATAAAGTATACTATTCATTGTATTAAATTGTAGATTTCAACAGAAGTAGCTCATAAAGTTCACTTCAGCTCTTCTGCTGTGGGACCCTGTACTGGTGAATGAATGAACATTATCATCATCTGTTGGGTGTATACAAAACTGAGTAGTGGTCTTATTTCAGTTCTTAGTCAACAGGTGCCCACACAGCACAAAAAAATCCAAAGCCATACTAATTAGTTGTTGTTGTTTAGTTGTTTAGTCGTGTCCGACTCTTCGTGACCCCATGGACCAGAGCACGCCAGGCACTCCTGTCTTCCACTGCCTCCCGCAGTTTGTCAGGCTCATGTTTGTAGCTTCGAGAACACTGTCTAACCATCTCATCCTCTGTCGTCCCCTTCTCCTTGTGCCCTCCATCTTTCCCAACATCAGGGTCTTTTCCAGGGAGTCTTCTCTTCTCATGAGGTGGTCAAAGTATTGGAGCCTCAGCTTCAGGATCTGTCCTTCCAGTGAGCACTCAGGGCTGATTTCCTTCAGAATGAATAGGTTTGATCTTCTTGCAGTCCATGGGACTCTCAAGAGTCTCCTCCAGCACCATAATTCAAAAGCATCAATTCTTCGGCGATCAGCCTTCTTTATGGTCCAGCTCTCACTTCCATACATCACTACTGGGAAAACCATGGCTAATTAGTACCCTTACTATTGTAAGAAGAAAAGAGCCCAAGTTTTGAACTGGGATTAATTAATAAACTCTCCTTTTTATCTTCTACATTGATAATGTGCAGTGTTCATTAGGACACTGATATGGCCATAGGAACTGCCGAGTAATGAAATTAGCTAAAAGGTAGGGCCAACATTTGAAGTCCCTAGCTAGAATTTCCAGAATTACTAAAAAATAGAGATAACCGTTTACGATACTGCATAAGAACAGTAGCAAGCCAGCATAGAGAATTTGATTCTCCAACCTTTTTACACGGATGACTGCCTCAGTATTGGGAAATACAAAAAGGCACAGTCACTATTGCAGCTTTTATCATCCTTATCTGTGCCGTGTATCTTGACCACTTGAAGGTATACTAGGTCGTCCTATACAGCAATGCTATCTTGCATACAGCAATGCTAAATGTAGTTAAAATGATCAGCACCTGACATTGCCCAGAAACTGAGAAAGGTCTGAAAATTTAAAGCAAATTTATCGGATGGCTCTGGTACTCCTCTCTGTTTACCGGTATAAACTCTTGATGCATTCCAATTCAAGTGATAGCTTAACTGGCTCAAGAGGACATGATAACCTGCTTTCAGACAAGTCTTTAAACATATGTCAACAGAGATCAGAGCTGCAAAGCAAAAAGCATGTGTGGGAGTGGATCACAGCAATGTTTAGCTTAAGAGCCCCTCACAGTGTGGTCTATCCTTCCAGTGTACAGCCCTAATCTGCAGATGCCAATGAGAATTTGCCAAGAAACTTCAAAAGAGTTGGCATTTCAGGCAGAGGTAGACAGCATGACCTGCTGCAACACCCGACTTTTCGGTCAGTGTGTGTGTGTGTGTGTGTGTGTGTGTGTGTGTGTGTTCACTTCCCTCTCTAAACTTATTACAGGACACACATATCCTTGATGCAGAAATATATAGTAATAATTTCAGTTTTTCACCAATTCTTCTTCTTTATTTTGTTGTTGCAATAATGACAATGCCTCTGTGAATATACAGAGCATTTCCCCCTCAGCACTGTTATTTTATTCTTATTCATATAGTGTTATGACTTTGCCTGTGGCTTTATGGAATACAAACGAAAAGGGAGGTCTCTGCCCTGGGGTGTTTACAATCCAGAATTTGATACAGTAGAGGCAAGAGAGACAAGGGAGCAGCCTTATTAGGGTTGTGGGAGAAATTCAAATCAGTTTGCATTTAAAGACAAATCTAACTAATTTCGTTCCAAAAATGAAAGCTCCTTTCAGATTGATTATGCATAACCCCACACTGTAGAATTGATGACACAGATTGGCAGTGGCCCTCCCAGTCCTACTTGGAGATGTCCCAGATTGATACTGGGACCTTTTGCATGCAAGGCAGATGATCTACCACAGGCCTATGGCCATTCACACATGCTCAATGACGTTAGTGGGTATATACCAAGATCACAATCACCACTTCCTTTATCATTCATCTGTTCAGGGAGGAAAAGTGGTGGACGACCTAATCAAGAGGATGGTTTTCCAATGCATATTAAGTAACCACACCCAGTGTCAGGTTTGAAGTCAGGCATAGGTTAGCAATGAAACAATAAATCACCCGAGGCCGGTGAAGGAAAGAAACCACAGCTGTGGCCTAGTAGTCGCAGCTATTCTTTCCGGGAGGTCTTGCCCCAATAAAGCAGTTGCAAGGACTAAAGGTTCCCGCCTTCCCTCTGCTCTCTAAGGCTTCTCCCCTGATTCCTTCCCCAATAACCTAAGGTTTCACCTTCTTGCCTCTCGTTTTTCTGCCCTCTTCATTTCTTTGCATGTTCTGGGAGGCAGGGGGAGGGGAGCTGGTTGCAGCAGGAAGGGAAGACTTCCTGTCCTCTTCCACAGACTGCCTACAGTCAGCCTTGGAGTCTGTACTGCTCTCTGCCATAGCCTCTTCCTGCTCACTAAACCCTGTTGCCTTGTCTGCTCCCAACACCTCCTCCTCCCATTCTGCTCCTTCTCCCTCTTAGTGCTCATCATTGTCCCACCACCAATCCCCTGGATCTGAGCCTGCTTCCCCAGAAGTTTCCTAGGGGCTTTTCTGGCTAGTGTCTCCTACCACTCCTCTCCATCTAGCCAGTCCATAACATCCATGCTTGTGGGCAACAAGATATAGCTGGTAAAATGCGGTCTTGACTATGCTACCACTCAGTGGATTTGTAACTGGCTGACTGACCGAACCCAAAGGGTGCTCCTCAATGGTTCCTCTTCATCCTGGAGAAGAGTGACTAGTGGGGTGCCACAGGGTTCTGTCTTGGGCCCGGTCTTATTCAACATCTTTATCAACGACTTGGATGATGGACTCAAGGGCATCCTGATCAAATTTGCAGATGACACCAAACTGGGAGGGGTGGCTAACACCCCAGAGGACAGGATCACACTTCAAAGAGACCTTGACAGATTAGAGAACTGGGCCAAAACAAACAAGATGAACTTTAACAGGGAGAAATGTAAAGTATTGCACTTGGGCAAAAAAAATGAGAGGCACAAATACAAGATGGGTGACACCTGGCTTGAGAGCAGTACATGTGGAAAGGATCTAGGAGTCTTGGTTGACCACAAACTTGACATGAGCCAACAGTGTGACACGGCAGCTAAAAAAGCCAATGCAATTCTGGGCTGCATCAATAGGAGTATAGCATCTAGATCAAGGGAAGTAATAGTGCCACTGTATTCTGCTGTGGTCAGACCTCACCTGGAGTACTGTGTCGAGTTCTGGGCACCACAGTTCAAGAAGAACACTGACAAACTGGAACGTGTCCAGAGGAGGGGAACCAAAATGGTCAAAGGCTTGGAAGCGATGCCTTATGAGGAACGGCTAAGGGAACTGGGCATGTTTAGCCTGGAGAAGAGGAGGTTAGCCATGATAGCCATGTTCAAATATATAAAAGGATGTCACATAGAGGAGGGAGAAAGGTTGTTTTCTGCTGCTCCAGAGAAGCGGACACGGAGCAATGGATCCAAACTACAAGAAAGAAGATTCCACCTAAACATTAGGAAGAACTTCCTGACAGTAAGAGCTGTTCAACAGTGGAATTTGCTGCCAAGGAGTGTTGTGGAGTCTCCTTCTTTGGAGGTCTTTAAGCAGAGGCTTGACAACCATATGTCAGGAGTGCTCTGATGGTGTTTCCTGTTTGGCAGGGGGTTGGACTCGATGGCCCTTGTGGTCTATTCCAACTCTATGATTCTATGATTCTATGAAAGCAGCAGGTTGAGGGAAAGCATGAATGATCCAGACTGAGAAAAACCTACAAACAGGTTAGTGTGTACTCAGTCTTGTAATACAATTGTATTCATGTCAATTCAGAAGTAAAACCTACTGGTTTTCAGTTGGCGTTAGTCCTGAACAGGTGTGTACAGGATCACAGTTTTACCGACTTATTTGTTATCACTGTAATTGATCACAGTCTCAGACATTCAAATAAAGTAAAGTTTAAACAATCTTTTTGGCAATCTGAGTTGAGGAGCTCAGTGTACCATCTAGTTTCTTTTCCCAACCAGTTGTAGAAAAATGAAATTAAGACCAGGCAGCCACTTTTTAAAAATTTGAGGCTGGAAAAGAACATGTACAAAACATAAAAGGCACACACTGGAGCATTTAGTGACAATGAAAAATATGGAAAATACTGCTTTTGAATTGGAGAGCCCTTTTCAAAACTGATTTACCAAGTCGCTTAAAGAGTATAAAGCTGGCAATCTGAGCTGCAAAATGATGATGACTGCTCTAATTACAGAAATAAAATAAAATTGCATGCCATGGTTTGTGTATTTTTTGAACTCATTTAGGCATCTTATAATACGTGAGTCTGACATACTTGCAAATACATAAAACTCACTTATGGGAAGGATATTGCACCATTCTCTGTTGTTACTTTCACCACATTTCCCCCCCTTAATCCTGCCCTTTGATATTTTTTTTAATCTGCTGAACACTAATTATTTAACCTTACCTCCTACCAACTTTCTTGCTTTATTTGGGGGGTTTCTTAAGGGCTATAATGAGCTGTCCCTACACAAACAGGCCAAATTAGTGGATAATTACTGCTGGGCCTGTGAATGCTCTCACTCCCCTTTCCTTACAGTTTCACAACATTACCAGAATGGTCTGTCACCTCCCTACCAATTAGGCACAATTACTACTTTATAACATTAGTGGTGGCGGGCTTATTATGTTGGAGGATATGTTAAAGTATGGAGGAGGTATAAAGGTTGGGTGAGTGGGCAGTGAATTGAGGCCAGAGGAGGTCATTTTGGCACTGGGAACTTGTACGCTATATTCATTGTGCTATTATCCAGGATCACAGCTGCACCAACCTCGGCTGTGGTGAGCGACAAGCGAGTGAGAGCTCTTGAACATCAGCATTTCATTCTTAAGTAAGCAAAGCTGCTCTCAGATCTGCAGAGTTTAGCTTATTCAGGTGGCAGGGTTTGCACTTCACATGGATTATTGTTCTTTAAAGATGTCTTTTGACAGACAGAGAAGGGGCCAATTTATCAAGGTGACATATATCAAGAATGTCACAGAGAAAGGGAGGGAAGAATGGCCTGAAAGAGCAACACAACATTCCCTTCCAATCTATATACAAATGGGAGTTCAAGGCAAAATAAATCAGAGTAATGCTCTGAAGGTCTTTAAAGCCTCCTTTGCTCTTTGTCCAATTAACATCTGCTCACTTTATCAAGGCAAGAACGGTTAGGGAAAGGCTCTCAGACCTGTACAGTCCGTTAGCTTTTAAATGGGGAAAGGATATTTCTAAAATCTTTAAGGCTGAGAGGAGATAGCACACCACTAGGCTACAGTTAGAAGTTTCCTCAAACAGAAGGCCTGCAGTGCCTAAGCCGCAAATTCTTCTGTTATCTGCTTGAAGAAATTCCATTTCACTCGTTCTCTAGTAGTGCTCCCCATCCCAGAGCCAAAGTTTCCCATGGCAACATTTCCATATTCTGACAAACACTGTATTGAGAGTGTTGGGCAAAAGAGAGATAGGGAAATTCAATTTGTATATAAGACCCATCATCACATTGGAATTTAGAATGGTTCGTATCTTCCTAACACCGAGTGATACTTGTGCCCACAGGTTATAGGGCACTTTATCTTTTCAAAACAGGTCCTGTGGTTATTCCATGTTCTGCTTTTGCAACAGCTCGAGGTGATTTTGCACACCTGTGTACAGAAGGGGAAGTATTTGTAAATAACTAAAAAATATTGAGAGTTGCCCATTTCCTCCATCTTTAAACCGAGTACAGTGACAAAAGCAACTCAATGCAATGCAGCTGCCTTTCCAAGCATGCTGTTGGACTATGGACTGCAACTCCCATCATCCCTGACCACTGACTGAGCATGCTGGGGCTGATGGGAGCTAGGAGTGCAAAACATCTGAAAGTCTCCAGGTTGGGGAAGGCTGAAATTTAGCCTCAGAAATACACACAAACACTCATTGGATTAAAACCCTGATCACATATTCACAGTGCAATCCTATATAGGTTGCTCAGAGGCAAGCCACACTGGATTCAGTGGGACTTACTTCCACTAACAGCATCTTAAAAAGCAGAGACATCACCTTGCTGACAAAGTCCGTATAGTTAAAGCTATGGTTTTCCCAGTAGTGATGTATGGAAGTGAGAGCTGGACCATAAAGAAGGCTGATCGCCGAAGAATTGATGCTTTTGAATTATGGTGCTGGAGGAGACTCTTGAGAGTCCCATGGACTGCAAGAAGATCAAACCTATTCATTCTGAAGGAAGTCAGTCCTGAGTGCTCACTGGAAGGACAGATCCTGAAGCTGAGGCTCCAATACTTTGGCCACCTCATGAGAAGAGAAGACTCCCTGGAAAAGACCCTGATGTTGGGAAAGATTGAGGGCACAAGGAGAAAGGGACAACAGAGGATGAGGTGGTTGGATAGCGTTCTCGAAGCTACGAACATGAGTTTGACCAAACTGTGGGAGGCAGTGGAAGACAGGAGTGCCTGGCGTGCTCTGGTCCATGGGGTCACGAAGAGTCGGACATGACTAAACAACAACACTTCCACTAAGTGGATATAGGGATTCAACCTCGCTGAACATTTGGGGGCAAGGCTGCATGCAATGTCTCCCCTCTTGACCTCCACAAATTCAACTGAAGTCTGGAACAGAGCCACACGGGTCAGATCCTGCTTTACCAGGGATCCCAACTGACAGAGCATTACCTGCATACAATGGTACACATGCCTGCTCTATGCAGACATTCAGTTGAACAGGTGGAGGTGAAGGGTGAATGCACGTTTTCTGAATGCGTGATTTTCATATGAATACTGCTTGAATGCAAAGTGGTCCTCTAAGTGCCCATATTGCTGCAAACCACAGAACCATTGATGACACACAAAGAAATCTGTGCATGGAAAGGTCTGTAGCTGAATGGATATTATTGAATCATGAAGAAAGATTTATTTCCGATCCAATGCATGTTGGAATATCCGTTCTTGAGGAGCACGTTTTGATAGCAGTTCTCATCAAGTGCATAGGGGTTTGTGCATTTGATGAGAATTACTATTCAAAATGTGCCCCTGAAGAAGGATTATTCCAAAATGCACCAGCCCTGGAATAAATCTCTCTACCAACACCTGGAGTATCTTCCTCTCCTTTTTCCTGTCAGTGGTGCCTTCCCAGATTTGTGGTCATTTTTCCTGTTTAATCATGTGCCACTTACACCATTATAGGGAAATGATAATTGTTTTTCTTATGGAAGGTGGAGCATGTGTGGTTGTATTAAATTTCAGGTGGACAGACGACGCATTGTCTTGCGACTGCCTGGAATAGGGCTTTTAGCATGGCTGCACCTGCCATATGGAACACTCTTCCCTCTGAGATAAATAAGGCATGGACCAAATAGCTTATGTTTTTGGCATATGCTAAAGTTGTTGCCCACACATTCTACTGCATCTTACTGATCCCTATGACATTTGAACTATATTTCAGGTTCTTGTGATGATAATCAAAGCCCTGAACAACTTGGGTCCAAGATAGCCTAAGGGCTGCCTGAGTTCCTACACCTGAGCTTTTTGGGGGGAGAGGAGCAAAGTTGTTGAGCTTTTTGGGCCAAATCACTCTTTTAAAAACCCATTTTGAGCTATTTTAATGGAAAAATGGCACTGCTAACATAGGCTGCCATACATTCGAGTTTTACCAGACATTTTCCTGATTTCTGCCCAGACACTGCTGATGACTAAAGGTTGGAAGGTTGGCATTTCAAATCCCCACAACGGGATGAGCTCTCATTGCTCTGCCCCAGCTCCTGCCAACCTAGCAATTCGAAAGCATATCAATGCAAGTAGATAAATAGGTACCACTGCGGCGGGAAGGTAAATGGCATTTTCGTGCACTCTGGCTTCCATCACGGTGTTCTGTTGCACCAGAAGCGGTTTAGTCATGCTGACCACATGACCCGGAAAGCTGTCTGTGGACAATCTCCAGCTCCCTCGGCCTGAAAGTAAAAAGAGTGCTAAACCCCATAGTCGCCTTTGACTGGACTTAACCATCCAGGGGTCCTTTACCTTACCTTTATCTTTAATTTAATCCTTATGACTAGCAATAAATAAATAAATTGGAGCATAGCTGTCAACTTTTCCCTTTTCTTGCAAGGAATCCTATTCGGAATAAGGGAATTTCCCTTTAAAAGGGGGGGGGGGTTGACAGCTATGAATTGGAGCCTCTTTCCACTTACTCACTCAAGCCATTTTAGGTGCCAGAAACAAATAGTGCAGTAGGCAACTGTTGGTGCTGTTGTAGCAGAAGACAGGCATCACTGTTGATGCTCTACTCTTATGGGTTCAACATCCAATGCCAGAGAACAATACCGTAAGTTGTGATACTGAATCAGGGGAGCAGAATTCTGGTCAATTCTAAGAGGCTCAAGCGGTACAGCAAGAGATAGGGAATAAAGGTGTATGCTTGGTTCAGATCAGCATTTGACTCAATATTCAAGTGAAATTTAGTTTTCAGGAATACAGTATTGTAAGACATGTATTTTTTGCTTCATGTCTTCAGTGCACTGAAGTCAGAGATAGCAAAAAATAACTTAAGTCATTTTGTTGAAGTTAGACCCAAAGGAACTGTGTGATTATCCACTTTAAATTAAACCTGAGATCCTTTCCTGCAGCTTTTTTTAAAAGAAGAAATTTGACAGGTTTCCTTACTCCATCCACAGACACAAGGGATAAGCACACACTCCCTACTCAAAAATAAAAATATGTAAAGTCCTCCTCACACAGGCATTCAGCTTCACATTAGGAGCTGGCAATTGCTCTAATGCAAATGCACGAGCTGTAATAAGCTTCCACTTCCCAAGATGTATTCGTATAATACAACTTTTATCGGGTTGAATAAACCTGCTTTACATTTCAGGCATCACAATTACAAACATCACTTTTTAAATGAAATATTATAGAGATCACTCCTTACTAAGAAAAACAATTCAAACAGGGAGTGCTCAGTGTTGCTTTAAGCATCCATATCTTAATTTCAGAAGGGCCTCACCTCAGATCCTGAATATGAACTTTCTGGCTTCTTCACATAAGTGCATGAAACCTGCACCTACATAGGTTTTGTTTTTTGAAAGAATGGGTTTCCCCTCCCCAAACAGCCATAACATATATATATTTTTTGTAAAATGGCAATAAAACAAAAACAAAACACCCTAGCCCCTCACCAACAGAAGTTGGTGGCCATCCTAAATTTTGGAAGTAGCAGAAGCAAGCCTGATGTTAACAAACACAATCCCTTAATTTCTTTAAGGCAACTAAAATAGCTGATATTTTTGGATGCGCCTCCATCACAATACAAACTAATTTCCCTGTTCAAGTAACTTCAGCACATGGCTGTCACATGAAAGATGGAGCAAGCTCGTGTTTTCCTGCTCTGGAGGCTAGAACCCAAACCAATGGCTTCAAGTTACACAAAAGGAGATTCAGACTAAACATCAGGAAGAACTTTCTGATGGTAAGAGCTGTTCAAATGTGGGGTGGCCTCCCTTGGAATGTGGTGGACTGTCCTTCCTTGGAGGTTTTTAAGCAGAGGCTGGCTGGCCATCTGCCATGCATGCTTTCATTGAGATTCCTGAAAGGGATTTGGACTAGATAGCTCTCAAGGTTCCTTCCAACTCTACAATTCTACGTTTCTATGATTCTATGAATAGTTATAGGAGACCGCACTTCTTCCATTCAACCCAACCAAGTGGGATCGACACTTTCCCAGTGTTTAACTTGAGCACTCAAAAAGCCCTATAATTTTTTGAATATTGGATCTGAACGCTCTGCAGTGCTCCTGTAGGGACCGTTTGAGCAGAATCAAGGTGGCTATGCTGGGATGGAGCTGATGGGAGTTGAACAACATCTGACAGCCACCATGTTGGCTACCCTTGTTCTAGAAAACTGTGAGTAAATAAAATACATGTGGCTCAAAGGGTCATTTTAGATTCTCACCACCCTTCTGGTGCCACCATTGCCATGATTCAGAAGAGGATGAAAGGAGGAGATAATTTTGCCCTTGAGGTTGGCTGGCTGCATTTATGTTTTGTCCAGAGCTGAAAAATTGGATAGTAAGAGAAAATGAATAATGGTGTGGGGATGGGGTGGAAATGAAGAGAAATTTGTTTTTTTTTCCCCCTTAAAAAAACACTATCTGAGGAATCAATCACTTCCACATTGTTTCCTAATCTTTTACTTATGGTTCACATCTTTTACAATATGGTTCACAGGGGGAAAAGGAAGGGAAAAACCTTTTGTATTAAAAATGTCTTCCATGGGCCGCCCTATTGTTTGCTGATAAGCCAGCGAAGTCAAAGATTTAATTCCATTGTCAAGACTGTTATTCTGCTGATAGAACCAGGAATGCCCTTCCATACAAAACCCCTTTAATAACGTTTCCTGAAGGCATATGGCACCAGCCCTGTTCTAGAAGTACACAAAGTACCATTTATCAAATATGCCATGAGTTTCAGAAGGAGTCCCACATTACGATCACATTAGAAAAATAGGTTAGGAACGTTTTTCTCCCTTTTAAGATCAGTCTTTCTGATCCAGTGTTTCTGTTTACTGTTCAGCTTTGGTACTTTCCTCTGATATAATTAGATACAAAGCCCTTTGGGGGTCAAAGACCTTGTCTTTTTGTTCATGACATTCTGCACAACATGCTGAACACCGATGGGGCCTATTAATAAGAAGAAATGATATGATGTGATTGGAGTCACTGGTTGCTATTTAGGCATTCAAGTGGTACAACTTCTCAGCACAGAATCATAAAATTGAAGAGTTGGAAGGGATCCCGAGGGCCATCTAGTCCAACCCCCAGCGATGCAGGACTCTCAACTAAAGCATCTGTGACAGATGGCCATCCAACCTCTGCTTAAAAATCTACAGGGCAGGAGAGTCCACACCCTTTCAAGGGAGTCCATTCCACTGTTGATCAGCTCTTACTGACAGAAAGTTCTTCCTGGTGTTTAGACAGAATCTCATTTTTTGTAATTTGAATCCATTGGTTTGGGCTCTACTTTCTGTAGTTCCATCTGCCATGTGACAAGCTGTAGGCACTTCAAGGTGGCTATCCTATCTCCGTTCTCTCTTCTCTTTTCCAGACTAAACATACCCAACTGCCTCAACTGTAGCTTATGGGTTGGTTGGTTGGTTGGTTGGTTGGTTAGTTGGTTGGTTTATTACAATTATATTCCACCGTTCCTCCAAGGAACTCAAGATCCTCTATCCTTCCCATTTTGTCCTCATCAGAAGACATCACCAAAGGTTTATCTAGTCCAGCATTCACAGTCAGATGGGAAGCCTCTCATAGTACTCTCCCTACTTTCAGTTCTGAACAACTGGTACCCAGAGACATATTGGCTTCAACAATGGAGACAGAACATAAACTTTATGGCTAGTAACAACTGGTAGCCCTCTCCTCCATGAATTTGTCTAATCCTCTTTTAAAGCCATCCAAGTTGCTGACAATCACAACTTCTCCTGGAAGTGAATTCCATAGCTGAACTATGTGCTATGCAAGGAACTATTTTCTTTTGTCTGCAGCTGGCAGCTTCCCCTCCTTGTGTTGGCTTCCCACACAATTTAGAAGTCTGATTATGCAGATGTCAGGTCCAGCTCTGTCCGGGCCTAGTACTTGGGGTTCCTGTGGAGGAGGAGCAGGACCCACAGAAGATTTCTGCCCTGCCAATGACTTTGAGAATCCATTGGATCCAGGCATCCTAGGCCCTGGACCAGAAGCCTCAATACCAATTGCCTGGGTTCCTGGCTGGCTCTCAAAGTCCTTCATGTTACCCCCAGGGCCACTGGAACAGATGACACGGTAAGCCAGGTAGGAGCTTCAGGGCTGCCAGCAAAGTGCTACTTGGGAGGCAGGGGGAGATTGAAGAGGCACCTGCCTGGATCCAACACCTGCCTACCATCTAGAAAGGGCTGGGGAGCTAGGAGCCTCCAGCTCCTACATAAGCTCTTGGTCTGAGCTGCTTAACTGCTGAAACTCAAAGCAAAGCAACGCCTCACTGAACCAGATAAATAGACAGCAGGCATCCAAAGCTTAGAGAGCTTAAAAACATAGGAAGCTGCCTTATTCCAAGTCAAGCCATCAACCTATCAAGCTTATTATTGTCTACACTGACTGGCAGCGACTGTCCCAAGATTTCAGGCAGAACTCTTTCCAAGACGCCCACGTCTGAATCAGGGACCTTCTGCATGCAGCTTATACTACTGAGCAACACACCTTCCCAAACACAGCTTTGGCAGGCTCTTCCTGCAGGCATTCAACCTGCAATGCTTGGAGGGCACTGATGATGGACAAGAGGGCATGACCCAATGAACGTTTCCCTATTCTCACTCTTATGTGATATGGGGCAGACAGGTTGAATGGGGTTTTTGTGTTCATCATTTACTCCAAAACTCATTTTCTCCCAGAAGTTCATAAATATTTTTCCATTTGTGATTTAAGTCAATACATTATTTTTTAAAAAAATATAATTGTACAAGCTCTACTTTAGTTATTACACACCTTAAAACCCTTCCTTGGAATTTAGGTTTAGCATTAAGGTGGCTGGAATGTGGCTTAAAATGTTCCCTCTTCCACATCATTATTCATTGTTACAGTTTTTTTCAGGTCTGCTTTAAATTCTGCCCCATTGCTGCTCCATTTCCAACAATCCCTTCTAAGTAGAGCCACTTATCCAATAATAATCAAATCCAAGACAAATGCACCAACCTAGGATGTTCAAGAGGGTGTAAATTTAGGCAAAACAAACTTGGCTATATTTAGAAAAAACAGATGGGTACCCCATTGTATGCAACATATGATGCCGTAGCAAACAATTCTCAGATAATGCCAGCAACATGGTGATTTCATTGTACGAAATGAACTCCATATTTACTTATCATTGTGTGTCTTGCTTAATTCAATATCACCAAAAAA
Organism: Podarcis liolepis; assembly: GCF_965112155.1. Taxonomy (NCBI): domain Eukaryota; kingdom Metazoa; phylum Chordata; class Lepidosauria; order Squamata; family Lacertidae; genus Podarcis; species Podarcis liolepis. The sequence goes on from NC_139565.1 coordinate 30,279,101, forward strand.
GAAGAAGAAAACAGAAAAACCCTCAGTTGATGCCTTGCTAGATCTGGCATTCAACACTTCCTTGCAATCATGAATTTACTAAAGCACATATGTTTTCACACATATCTCCAGCAGCAGAGCCAACCCTTTTAGTAATTACTGGACATTTTTATCACTGGTTGTGCTGGGCAATGAAAAATGCACTTTGGAAGTCTTTCACATACACAGAACATTATCAGCAATTTTTTGACTGTGCCCTTCGTACTTCTTTCTGATCCCAGCTTCCCAAAAGGATATTTACAACCCCCTGCTGCTGTAGTCTGGGCCTCACACTCTTAGGGACAAACTAAACTCAATACCATTCTATAGCTGTTGTGTTTAAAATGGAGACAGAAGGCAGGAGGACTTGACTCTGCATAAGACCTAGATGGGGGAGTGAGAGGGATTAAACCCTTCATTTGCATCATGATCAGGGGTAAAGTGGGGCACACCCAGGACAGCAAAGCACAACCCATTTAGGTACATGGAACATCCAGATAATAAATGCACTATACAGTGGTACCTCGGGTTACATACATTTCAGGTTACAGACTCCACTAACCCAGAAATAGCACCTCGGGTTAAGAACTTTGCTTCAGGATGAGGACAGAAATCATGCTCCGGCGGTGCGGCGGCAGCAGGAGGCCCCATTAGCTAAAGTGGTGCTTCAGGTTAAGAACAGTTTCAGGTTAAGAACGGACCTCCAGAACGAATTACGTACTTAACCCGAGGTACCACTGTATAGTTAAGTGTGCTAGCGTTTAACGATAGGCAAATCTGCTTTTGGAATGCAAAAGAAATACCTTACAACATTAGGAAACTGGAAACCACTGTAGTTTCAGTAAACATTATTTAGAATTACTAAAAATAAAGATAGGAGGAGGAGGAAGAAGTGCTTTTCTTTCCCTGTGGGATATCTGAGAACTTCACAATACTAAAGGTATACTCACCCAAGGCAACTCATATGAAGAGACAATTCAGCATTTTTAAGGTAATGCAGGACAGCCCACCCATGAGTCAAAATGAGACGACCACCTCAGGTGACAGGATCCACAGGGACACCAGGTCCAGCCTCCAAGGAATGCATTGGCCACTGCCACTGCCACTGCCATGTGCTCCTTGGAGATTGAATCTCCATCTTCCTCAACAGCCTCCCAATGTCGCCTCCATAAGAGATGTTGCTGGTCTCTTCCCACCCCTAGGGAGGAAATGGTGGAAGTTGACCTCTGATGGGTCTCCTGGGCTCTGCACCCAGCAGGACTGATTCAGAGTGAGCCCCTTTCCCCTTTCAATTTCCACTTCAACCGTTGTTGTTGCTGTTTAGTCGTTTAGTTGTGTCCGACTCTTCGTGACCCCATGGACCAGAGCACGCCAGGCACTTCTGTCTTCCACTGCCTCCCACAGTTTGGTCAGACTCATGTTTGTGGCTTCGAAAACACTGTCCAATCATCTCGTCCTCTGTCGTCCCCTTCTCCTTCTGCCCTCCATCTTTCCCAACATCAAGGTCTTTTCCAGGGAGTCTTCTCTTTTCATGAGGTGGCCAAAGTATTGGAGCCTCAGCTTCAGGATCTGTCCTTCCAGTGATCACTCAGGGCTGATTTCCTTAAGAATGGATGTGTTTGATCTTCTTGCAGTCCATGGGACTTTCAAGAGTCTCCTCCAGCACCATAATTCAAAAGCATCAATTCTTCGGCGATCAGCCTTCTTTATGCTCTAGCTCTCACTTCCATACATCACTACTGGGAAAACCATGGCTTTAACTTCAACCGTTAGGTAAGGTTAATTTGATCTCCCCCTTGTTCCTGATGTAGATATTCACTCTCCTCTTCCTCCCTGGCCAGTGGGCCAGGTGTGTGTGAAGAAGTCATTTTGTGGTGGTTCACCTGAGGTGCCAAAATGTCTTGGGCCAGCCCTGAGGTAAGCATATTTGTGGAAATAAATATTCTAGGCCTTTGGTATTAATCCAGAGTGAAATGAAACCAGGGATGGAATTTAACTCAAAAAAGTAGGCTTTGTTTCCTAAAGATGATGAGACTCCACAGTCAATCTTTCAGAATCGAGACTAGTACAGTGAACAGGCTGGGAAACCGTCACCTAGACTTATATTGTGACAAAGCTTCCTTGAAGCCCCATAGAACTTTTCTTCAGTGCATAGAACTGCTGATTAATTCAACTAGATGATCCAAACTGCTTTTGAGAGGGATCATGGTGACTGTGTCATAGACTGCATTAGCATGGAGTTGCAGATACGTAAAAGCGAGTCTTGTGATCACAATGCAATAAGACATACTGCTGCAAGCATGTGAATCTCCACTGAGAAACTATTGTCATGTCTGTGGGGACAGAATTTATATTATGTTTTCTATGCAAATGCTGTACATCTGCATGGAAGATGCAACACTTGCACACAGATTTTGAATCTGTGTATCAGCTCTGATAAATTTGTTTTGAAATCAAAGGATTATAAACTGGATTCTTTGTCATCTCCCTTCTGTCTGGTTACTTTAATAATAGAGACCATTAGCACTGATGAGGTGTTGCTGTTATGTAATTAGCTGGAAGTGGAATTAAAATGGAAGTTCCACAAAATGCTTAATGCGTTAGCTAGTCCCCCCCCCCTTTCTTTCTCTAACAAGGAATTAAAAAGCATCAACCGCATCTGGAAATATTTCCTTTAGGGGAACAGTTTTTATTTTGACATTTAGGGTAGTGACAGATTCATTCATAGTTTTAATTTGATCATACTGTTCACCCCTACAATTAGCCTCTGACTTGAAATTCTCAATTGTCAGTGATGTAAGCTCACCCCTTGAACTTTCTGAGAAGTTCATTCGTTCATAAAAGCAACAAGTGCTGGTATCAAATTGTAGGCTATAGTTAAGAAGGCTGAACAGCTAAATAACTGGAAAAACAAAAACTGTGCAGATCATATGATCAGTTTTTCATGATCTGCAAATGTTTGTTTCTGATCACATAATTAGGCATGTAGACACTCAGACCAAGGAGCCAATGAAATTTCCAATATGTTCAAAGAATGACTTCAGTTGTCAATGATGCAAAGAGACAGCTGATGCCATAGACTATGGCTGCAAACACACATTTTACTAAAGATCCAATGGCGCTTGAGTACTTGCTTTTTCTATACATAATCTAGATTTATTGCATTTGGGGGGGGGGGAGGTTCTTGAGAAACTGATTTCATTCTGAAAATAAAATCTCATTACAGATGCATTCTGCAACACCCTGTGGTGTGTCCATTTGAATACAGATGACAACAGACGCTCCCAGCAATGGCGGGGGCCAGTGTATCTGCATGCGCCCAATGGTGTTGTGGGTGGGCATGTACTAAGGACTCAGCTACGTGAGTAAAGAAAAAGTGTCGCAAATACATTATAACACTGTGACCCCACATGGTGCTGTGGACTTCCATCTTTCGGCAACGTGATTTCTCATTATGAGGTTTACAACGCTTTTTCCTGAAACGTTTTTTTGATGTGTCTAGATCCAGCCTAAGATCGCAATCAACACTTCCTTGTTCATTCACCATAGGCACGTGCACGGAGGAAAATACATGGATAACCTATTCAAGTGGAAGCTTTTCAAATGCATATCAAGTGACCTTATAGTTGGCAGGATCTAGAATCGATCTAGATTGAAAGCACCATGTTGAAGATGACCGTGAATGTTTCTGGACTGAGAAAAAGGGCATACAAATGGGTTAGTTTCCGATCCAGCTACAACACATTTAGCATCCATTTTGATTTAACTTTGGGAGCTTCTGGCTGCCAGATGGTGCTGTGGGGCAAATGTTATCACTGGCAGGAGCACTGCCTCTGTGTCATGGTACCAATTCATGCCTAAGACCTATTTTGCTCCTAGTTTTTTTGCTCTCATATCATAAACTCACAAAGAACACTTTCCCCAAGAGTATTCTTTCTGCAGAGAGCCGAACATATGCCTTAAGAACAGCTTCTTTCCCATCAATCCTGATGTTGATGGGCCATCACACACTAACGTCCAAACATGAGATATGCGTTCGGCTTTTTTTTATATAAAAAAATATAAGCCCTCTGAATTTCTCATTGAAAGTGTTGGCAGTCAGCCCATCATTTGAAAGTGAAGAAAACATCTTGATTTAACATCTGAGCAGGGATTTTTTTTAAAAAAAAATTCATTCTTTCATTCGTTCTTTTTAATCTGTAAACAATTGGACCATATGTACTGTGACGGAAACATGAAGGCTTGTGACAGAATACTATTTAAGGAACCTAGTGCTTAATTGCTTCTCTTGATTAGCTGAAAAGGAATCTACATGCCCAGTTCTGAAGCTCTGATGAAAATATATAGTTGTTAAAAAATGGTTCTTCAGTGGAAAATTCAGGTAGGAGCAAAATGTGTATGTGTGTGTGTGCGTGCTGCAGTGTTCAGTCAAGTAGTTGGTTAAATACATCGATTTAAAACATTTTAATTAATTAAAAAGGAAGCTCTGACTAATCAGTCGGCAGAGTTTTTATTAGTTATAATACAAGCAGTTATGAAAATTGCAGATGCAATTGTAAGCACTCTATTAATAGACATGCCTTTGTATGTTAAAGAGAGACAGAAAGCTTTTTTTACCATGGTACCTGCTGTAACACATGCATTTCTCCAGGGCAACAAAGTAGGCTTTTTTTGCTTTAGAACTATTGTTATTCTCCAATGCAAATTTATGCAGATTTATATCAATTGGTTTATCTATTCATTAAAACTCATTGGTTTAAGTGACTAATGCTGCAATCCTCTACACCAGAAATGGGGGTTTTCCTTCCTTTTGGCAGTGTTTTGTACCTACAAGTTCCAGATCATCAGATTATTTATCTATTTATTTAATTAATTAATTTCTATACCGCTCTTTACCTGAAAGTCTCAGGGCGGTTCACATAAAATATCGAATACATAAAATCAAAACATAACCAACAACCCAATAAAAGAAAACCCCCCCAAAGAGCCAGCATTTTTTTTAAAAAAGGGTATAGGATATAGATCAAGTCAGGCAAAGGCTGATGTCATTGTGATGTCAAGTGACTGCCAGGGCTTTGCACTGAAAATGCTGCTAAAATGGATAAAAACTTTGTTTCAGCAGCACCTTGCAAGATACTTCAAAGTCCAGACTTAAGGACTTCAACACACAGCCAAACTGAGCAGGACTTAACTTTGCAGACAATCAATCCTGCTCGTCGAATCATAGAACTGTAGAGTAGAAAGGGACTCCAAGCTTCATCTAGTCCAACCCCCTGCAATGAAGGAATCACAGTTAAAGAATCTCTGACCGATGGCCATCCAACCTCTGTTTAAAAACTCCAGTGAAGGAGAGTCCATCACCTTCCAAGGGAATCTGTTCCACTGTTGAATAGCTCTTCCTGACGGAAAGTTCTGAATGTTTGTCAAAGCCTCATTTCTTGTCATTTGGATCTATTGATTTAGGTCCTCCCCTCTGAAGCAGTAGGAAACATCTGGTTCCACCATCCATCTGACAGCCCTTCAGATGTGGGATTGCCCTTGTATCTGGACCAGAAGCTACAACTGATGCAGGATGCAGTGGCCAGAGTGCTCACAGGAGCAGGTTAGTGGCAGCATGTTACTCCTTTGCTGAGAAAACTGCACTGGTTGCTGATTTGCTGTTGGAACAGATTCAAGGTCATTGAGTTGACTCAACAAAGCCCTATAAAACTTGGGTCCAAACTACACTGAAGACTGCCTTATTCCTTCTACTCCACAGTGATCCCTGAGATAATTCTATTGGGGTATTTTTGGTGCCCCACCCACGCTGCACAGTTTTGATTGGCTTCTTCCAGGGACTGAGCTTTCTTTATGGCAGGCTCTGCTATGTGAAACTTATTGTTAACTCATTGTTAATAGAAATCTGCCAGGAGTCACCCCTGCTCTCTTTTGTTGTTGTTTAGTCGTTTAGTCGTGTCCGACTCTTCGTGACCCCATGGACCAGAGCACGCCAGGCACTCCTGTCTTCCACTGCCTCCCACAGTTTGGTCGAACTCATGCTGGCAGCTTCGAGAACACTGTCCAACCATCTTGTCCTCTGTCATCACCTTCTCCTTCTGCCCTCCATCTTTCCCAACATCAGGGTCTTTTCCAGGGAGTCTTCTCTTCTCATGAGGTGGCCAAAGTATTGGAGCCTCAGCTTCAGGATCTGTCTTTCCAGTGATCACTCAGGGCTGATTTCCTTAAGAATGGATGTGTTTGATCTTCTTGCAGTCCATGGGACTCTCAAGAGTCTCCTCCAGCACCATAATTCAAAAGCATCAATTCTTTGGCGATCAGCCTTCTTTATGGTCCAGCTCTCACTTCCATACATCACTACTAGGAAAACCATGGCTTTAACTATACAGACCTTTGTTGGCAAGGTGATGTCTCTGCTTTTTAAGATGTTGTCTAGGTTTGTCATTGCTTTTCTCCCAAGAAGCAGGCGTCTTTTAATTTTGTGACTGCTCTTTTAGACATCTTCTAAAAACTGTATAGTTCAGACATGCCTTAGGAATTAGACTTTTTTTTTACCAACCAGTTTTTATTGACATCTAACTGCTGCTTTTATCAATGTTATTACTGTTGATTTGCATTTTTATGTTGTACATTGCCTTACTATATTTCCTACAGAAGTGTGGTTTGTAAATATTTATGAATAAATGTGTGACCCAAGTTGTTGTAGTGTGGCATACATGGGAGTGCATTTTAGCTTGACCTATGGCACTTGGTCCATAAACAGAATGAACTTCAGGCTTCTTAAGTCCCAGAGCTTAAAGTGCAACTTCTTTTTTTACTAAACTAGGTTCTAGATTATAAATGTGGTCAAACAGATGAAAGGTTTGCATCTAGAATTAGCAAGAAATGTGATAGATAGATAGATAGATAGATACACACACACACACACACACACACACAGTGCTTTTTTCTAAAAAAATGTTTAGGGGTATTCTCATTTTGACTCAAAGAAAATCACCATTTTATAGTTCAAATGGGGGGGGGAATAAATACAGTAAATGGACAAAAGTACAAAAATTCACAAAATATGAATGTGTGTGTGTGTGTGTGTTTCGTGTATTATGGGGTCTCTAGAAACAGTAAAGATCACCTATCTTAATAATAATAATAAATTGATGGTATTTGTTGTACTTGATTCTACTAAAGGAAACCTGTTCCTAGATGAAATGTGTGCACACTTCCCCACAACTTCCATGGGGTATCTCTGACAGCAAGGGACAGTACACTTTGGACCCATCAATAGAGGATGGTGAATTGAATGTGAATTCCTGAATGTGAATTCCTTGCTTGAAGACCAAGTTCACATTTTTGTCTATGTTGAATAAATCTTACAATTCCATTATTTAATACTGATGATGCTTTCACACACTCAATACAAAGCCTGGCCTCAAACATCCACTGCTGAGCCATCACTAAGGCCAAAATATAGATTGACCTGGTTCACATGGAGTGCTAAACCAAACCATGACTTAACATGCAAGTGGAAGCCTGGTGGTTCTGAGGAAGAGATCATGGCTGCTGCACTCCTTCTCTGGTCCATCTGCTGCTGTGCTACCCAAGATTAAGCCATGGGTTGGCTTCACAGGTGGATTTGCTCTTGGTGTGCTGCTCATTGTTTGTACCAAAGGGACAAATCATGAACCCAGATTCAGCAGACATGTTAGTCAAATCATGGCTTAAGCCCTGAGCAACACAGTTTAACCCCAGGTAAGATGGCAGCAGCTGGAGTGCTACTTCCACAGTCTTCGGTCCAGGAACCCATACACTTGTGCACACAATACAAACCATGGTTTGTGTTCATGTTATGTGCAAACTTTGCCCCTGTCTCATTGCCAACTATTTTGCATACAGTCGTTGTTCTTCAAAATGGTGATAGATTTGTGCAATTGTCCCAAATTCTCAGTTGTCCTCGTTCATCCCCCATGCTTCCACTTGGGTGCCAATACCACCCAACACAGCTATTCTAGCGTATATGCCGAAAGGCATATAATATCCAGTATCTGAAGACGTTGTTAGCTGATAACTCAAGCAAACTGAATTCTTGTCATTCGGGGATGGGGAAATACAAAATTGTGAAAGACTTCAGAACATTATTACACAATATCTATTTAGAGTTCCACTTACATAACATATGAGTCGATATACAAATAAGCATGTGCCTGCCTTAAGGATAAAGACATTTTCGTGCATGACTAAAATATGAAGACTGATAAATAATTTTAATATTTCTGAACTTACTGTTTGGAGTGCCATACAGAAATGCGAAAATAAAATGCATTTATCTCTTTGTCTCTTCCACTTTCTTGCAATTAATCTGTTAGATACGGGTGAAAACAGTACAGTATTCACATTATTATTTCCATTTAACAAAACTGTAACTTATCTCTCTAATATACAACCTTTTACCAACGCAAGGAAAAATAACCATCTTTGATGCACGAACATTAGCATTCTTAATTGATCACTGCTGAGCAAACACCACTTTTGGAAATAGCTTTTTAAAAACAACAATATTTTTAACAACATGTTAATGGCATCGGTATCAGTTCTTGTGAGCTTCTGAAAGGAGAGAGATCATTATTTTTCTCACCTCTAGATTTGCAGTCCCCAACCCCCACTGATAAGATAATTTTGAACATCGAATCTTAACTCTGAAATTAGCTACATGTTTAGCCTCAACTGATTGACAGTACTCATTAACATGAATGTAAAGCTTTAATATTTAAAATCTGCATTTTATTAATATTTCATAGGGGGTCATAGGTAATGTCCATGTGTGAGAGATAGAAATGGAAGGAGGAGATAGCAGAGGAATCCAATTCAATTACTTCTCCCCCTAATTGCAAATGACTTCAAAGATTGAGGTACTCTCCCTCCTCCATGACCTTAGTGCATATGCTAGACTTCATTAGGAAACACTTTTTTTGTACCTGTCAGTAATCTCATTCTAATGTGGGTGGTCAGGTTGGGAACAGGATCATTGCAGAATTCACTGAGGTTGGGAATTGCCTCGGAGGCAAGGTCCGGGTGACATGGCTCAAGTTGGTGGCAAGGTCAAATCTTAGTGCTGGACTGAGAAAAGAAGATAAAGTATTATTTGTCATTTTTGTAGAATGTGTTCATGGCACAATATGAATAATCTATACAGTGGTACCTCGGGTTACATACGCTTCAGGTTACAGACTCCGTTAACCCAGAGATAGTACCTCGGGTTAAGAACTTTGCTTCAGGATGAGAACAGAAATCATGCTCCGGCAGCACGGCAGCAGCAGGAGGCCCCATTAGCTAAGGTGGTGCTTCAGGTTAAGAACAGTTTCAGGTTAAGAACGGACCTCCGGAACGAATTAAGTCCTTAACCCGAGGTACCACTGTAATCCCTAAGATCTTGCATGGAAACTCAACATCACCCTCTGAGCCAAGGTGGAAAAGAGATTTATTTGTTGTCCTTTTGAGGGTGTCCAAAGGGCTCCCATCCCACTGTTGGAACAAGCTGCATTGGTAAATCAAGGTATCTAGAGGCTGGCTCCATCTGCACTCTACATTTAAAGCAGTATCATACCACTTTAAACAGTTATGACTTCCCCCAAGAATCCTGGGAACCATAGTTTGTTAAGGGTGCCAAGAGTTGTTAGGAGACTTCTGTTTCCCTCACAGAGCTACACTTCTCAGAGCGGCTTAACCAGGGCCGGATTTAGGTTTGATGAGGCCCTAAGCTACTGAAGGTAATGGGGCCCTTTATATGTCCAGCTGTCCTTTGTAAACAACAAATTGTTGCTGGTTTTTGTGTTGAAAATATTCTATATGGCACCATATTTTTCACTCCATAAGACGCACCTGACCATAGTAGTTTTTAGAGGAGGAAAACAAGAGAAAAAAATATTCTGAACGAAACAGTAGATGTATGATTTTTGTGGTTCATGCTGTGGCCGCAGACATGTGATTTGATGGTGAGTTTGGGGTAGCCCAGTGCAAAAATCCTGAGGATCCATGTGGATTCATGCTTTGTAACCACGTTTTTGCACCATTGCGGCCCCATGAAACAGTGGATGCGTGATTTTTTGGTGCAGGCTATAGCCATGGACATGCTATGTGATCGGATGGTGAATTTGGAGTGACCCAATGCAAAAATCCTGAGGATCCATGGGCTTTTACCTCCCCACTCCCAGGCAGCCTCCTTTATCAATAGTGTCCCTTATCTCCCTCTCGATCACTTGCCGATCAGCTGCTCAGCGGCTTTGTTTAAACACCTCCTTCCCTCTTTCTAAAAAAAAAAAAAAAAAGAACAATCTGCTTTTTGCCCCTGGACAATTCGTCTCCAGGGACCATGCATTCGCTCTATAAGACGCACAGACATTTCCCCTTACTTTTTAGGAGGAAAAAAGTGTGCCTTGTGGAGCAAAAAATACGGTAATTTATGGACCTAATGGGTTTCTAAAGCTATTTGCTGCTGTTGCTGTATGTAGGTTTTATTTTATTTGTTTTTTATCTTACATTTTGGAAATGTACATCCAGTTTTTTTTCCTTAATTTTTTTTGGGGCCCCCCAAGAGAGTGGGGCCCTAAGCTATAACTTGTTTAGCTTATATGTAAATCTGTAAATTGTTTCACCAACAATCCCTTTTCTGGGAATTTAAGCTCTGCGAAGGGAATGGGGCCTCCTAACAACTCTCAACACCCTTAACAAACTACACCTCTCAACATTTTGGATCCTGTACTCTCAGTTTACTGATACACTTCTCATATTGCTACCCTTTTAATACAATCTATTCTCTAGTTAAGTACTCTCTATATATTTGAAATGGCTGCCTAGTAAGAGAACACCCTTGGGAAATGGAGTAAAGGCTCTCCTTGGACCTAGTCAATAACATGAGTACTTTCCCTCTCTTGTTAGCAGCTTCTCTCCTGAGATTCCCTTTTAAAATGCATCTTGGGAATAGCAGAGACAAGTGACCTCAGTAACATGGGGCATCAGAGCACACATGGATCAGGAGTTAAATACTCTAGGTCCAAAGTTACTATTATTATTTTGCTCTACTTAGTATTCCATACCCAGATTTTGCATAGGAACATCAGTGAGGCATAAATGTTTCTAAGGCTGGATCTAGACACATCAAAGAAGCGTTTCAGTTAAATGTGTTGTAAATCTAAACAGGGAAATCCAGTATGGAAAAATGGGAGTCCACAGCACCATCTGGTGGCACAGTGTTCTGTTACATATAGAACACATATAAATTGCTTTTTCTTTACCAATCTAGCTGAGTCCTCAGTACACTGATTGACACAACTGCTTGGACAGAACAATCAGTAAAATTCAGCTAAAGGACAATTGAGATTGGTATCTAGTGTTTAAGCTTTCTATACACTGGTAACTTGGTTCCTGACAGCTTAGTTGTCGAACAAATCAGTTCTAGAACGCTGCAAACTGGTTTGCAGGTGTTTTTTGGTAGCCAAATGTCATTGGATTGGAAGCTTCTGCAGCCAATCGGAAGCTGCGCCTTGGTTTTCAAACGGTTTCGGGAGTTGGACAAACTCCCAGAACAGATTAAATTCATAAACCACTGTACATCCCAACGTTTTTGGGTTGGGTTCCTCCCCCCCCCCCCCATTGATTTTTTTCCCTCAGCTCCTAGTAGCTGAGAATTGCATACCATTATTTGAAATATTTTACTCTGTGGACAAGCGATACATTTTCCTTCAGCCTATAAGATATAACCCCAAACATTGCAGGCATAGTAAATATGTATGTTTTAGAACAGGAAGAAACAGAAAATGAATGCCAGCCAGAACATTTACAATATGCACTGTTTAAAGAAAAAAAATGTGTTTGATCTTTGGCAAGTTCCCTGACTTTGAACTGACACTAGACAAATGATTATGGAGACAAGATTTGTGAAAAGCTTACTCCTCCACTAGTGGAGTCCTGCATTCGGCTTTACTGCCAACATTCCTGACCGTGTAGGAACTTTGTCCCCCTCACGTGCAACTAAGGTCAATTATTTTTGGTATATTAAAAAAGGAAGGGGGGGAAAAGGGTTTTTCAACCACGGAGCCTCAAATTAATTTAACACACATTGTAATGGGTTCTAAAATAACAGCATTTTAACTGGGGAGTTCATTAAGCATTTTCACAAATGCATAACCATTATTTTGCTTAGTCAGATGTTTCCTCAAAGGAGACTTCATTCACTTTAACTGCAGAATGTGCACGGCGAATAAAGCAATTTAGGGTTTTTTATTTACATTTTACCACTGATCCTGCTTTATGCGGGGGTGGGGTGGGGATAAGTTGCAAAAGAACAAAGGCACTGTTAGTCAGCATTTACTTCCCAGATATCAAGGCTTCTTTTTGCTTAAAGATACTGTGGTGAGGCCTTCTTTCCAGGTGGGGGGAGTTAGGCAAATGCCCGAGTCCCTTCTAATTCCTGGATCCTGCAAAGATTCAATTGTTGGAATAGCCAGATCAGCTTCTTGGTAATTGCCTAAGTATGGGTTGTTGCTCACTGGAAGGACAGATCGTGAAGCTGAGGCTCCAATACTTTGGCCACCTCATGAGAAGAGAAGACTCCCTGGAAAAGACCCTGATGTTGGGAAAGAGGGAGGGCACAAAGAGAAGGGGACAACAGAGGACGAGATGGTTGGATGGTGTTCTCGAAGCTACCAGCATGAGTTTGACCAAACTGCGGGAGGCAGTGGAAGACAGGAGTGCCTGGCGTGCTCTGGTCCATGGGGTCACGAAGAGTCGGACATGACTAAATGACTAAAAAACAAATGGGTTGTTAGGGTAATAATGGAAATAGGTCTGTACCAGAGGGTGAATGGGTGGGTCTCCCTCCTTCAACTGGCTTGTAGTTAGAAGGATTAAACCATAGATGAGGTGTGTGAGAGCTGGTTGAGAAGCAGGCTACAGGCAGAAGCCTGAAAGGGAGAGACATGCTTGATTTCTGTTTGAATCCAAGTCTGTGGTTATGGGAGAAGCAAGACCTTCTTGAGGTGTTGATGCTATCTCTCCATTGTAGGTTCAGGTTGTAAGGTAAAGATATCCCCAACCATTAGGTCCAGTCGCGGACGAATCTGGGGTTATGGCACTCATCTAGCTTTACTGGCCGAAGGAGCTTGCATACAGCTTCCGGGTCATGTGGCCAGCATGACTAAGCCACTTCTGGTAAACCAGAGCAGCACACGGAAATGCTGTTTACCTTCCCGCCAGAGCGGTACCTATTTATCTACTTATACTTGACGTGCTTTCGAACTGCTAGGTTGGCAGGAGCTGGGGCCAAACAAAGGGAGCTCACCCCGTTGCGGGGATTCTAACTGCCAACCTTCCGATTGGCAAGCCCTAGGCTCTGTGGTTTAGACCACAGCACCACCCACATACCAGGTTTAGGTTGTACATATGTGTAAAAAAAGCCATCTATCATGTAGACACCACAGTCTCCACTGTCCCTCATTCCAATGAAACTGAACCCTGGGTAAGAGTCTGTGCATGCAGCAATACAGTAGGTTAGCTTCAGAGTAGGGTAAAATTGTTAGATGTACAGGGACTTTTAAGGGATCTGTAATCTGAGTAATAACCCCTGATTTCAGCAAATCCAGTTTTCCCTTGTCTCCCTGTTCTGGTTACAGTAAACCAGCTCAGCCAGTATTGCTGTGACTGTTATTTTCAAGCCCAGCAAGAGCAGCTGACATCCTTGGGTGGTGACCAAGGGACTCTCTTTTCTTATGCTTCCATGAGTGCTAGGCAGCTTTCATTATAATTGCCCACAACAACTGGAGTGCCATTAGCTGTATGAATGTGTTTTGCATATAACACATACCCATGTGCAGACTGGAACAAGGCCATGCCTAGCTATATTTATCTGCTTATTTGTCTACCTTGTTTATCTATCCATCTACACATACACACTTTTATGTCAGTACGCAGATAAATACGGACTGATAATTCTACTCTGGCAGCTTTGCCAATGCTGAATCTGCAGCTCTGATATGATGAATACAAAACCAAAGGTGAATCAACAAATAAATCACAGCAATAATCACCAAACTAATCTTTTCGTTTTCTATGTTCAAAGGGAAACATATAGGCAACATAAACTCTTCACCAAATTCAGATGGCTTGAGGGATCAAATTTGGCCACTACAATAGCTACAGAGAGATGCATATCAAATGAATTTGTTAACAGAATTGCTAATTCATCTTTTAGCAACTAACCAATGAAATAAAAAAACAAAACAAAATCTTTCGTATGGTTTCTGAACCTGGCAAATCATGGTCACAGTTTTTTGTTTTAAAAAAACCTTTTGGGAAACCTTTAAGCTGATCTTGACTTCCTTGAGTGTTTGCCTAAGTTCCATTTGAGCTTTCCTCATAGCCATGACACTGGATGATATATCTATGCTGTAGCATCAACCAGTCAGAATTTGTATTTTGGTATGTTTTATTTGTTGATATAATATTTATTGAAATTTTTTTTAGAGTTACAAAAGAAAACAAAGCAGAAAAAGATAAAGAAAAAACAAGAAAAAACAAACCACATCAAACAATACAAGTTCAAAAAACAAAAATACACCACAAACACTCAAAAACAAATCCATCATTCTCAAATCCTCAACTGTCATTACCTTCTTTCTTTGACCTCCTCCTCCTCCCTTTTTTTGTATCCTGGTTATTAATTGTCGCAGCAAATCCTTTCCATATTTCATAATATTCTGTCATTACATTACCTTAATCTATTTTAATCTTATCTTACTATAAAAAACCTTAAAGCTTAAAACTTAAGTCTTATTTTTACCAACTTCTCATAACCATGATATTCTTACATAATTCTTTAAATATTTTTGCTAAAGCCAAGTAATTTCGTTCCAACATTTTTCTAACATTCATCAATTTTATAAGACAATCCTAGTAATAAAAAGAAAATAAAGGCAATCCAGTCTTCATCCAACGTCCCTTCCTCCTGGTCCCGGGTTTTGTCAGTCCTTTTTATCCCATCAATCTAGCGCATTAACCTGGCAATCTTGTATCCGAGGCCCTTAATTCTCTTCCATGTCCCTTCCGCGGCTCTTCTTCATATTTATAGCTGTATTTTCCTTTGTCTCCTGCTCCTTTCACTCATGGGAACTCCAGCTTAACAATGTTTTTGACCCTTCTCGACAAATCAGCCCCTTTTCCATAGTCCACACTAAACTCCATATGGTATTTAAGAACATGTTTCAAAGTCCCTCCAAAATTAAGAGCCCCCACAACCCCAAACATCTCACGGCCCATTGCCAGACTCGAAAAGTCCAAACATCCCTGCATAGGGGGGATCTATCCAACCCCCCATTTCCAAACCAAACCAAACTTTATCTTTCCAGATCTGGCTTTTTCCAAGTTCATTTGTCAAATCCAAAAGCTCATGATCCTGCTGGGCCACAGCTCCCTCCATCTCTGGCGCCCCAGATTCAGCAACATCCTCTTCCCTCATCTGTTCTGTCAGGACATACTCCTGATTTAATTCCTGGGTGGGCTCCATATAATTTCCCACTGCCTGTTCAAAATTTCTGATCGCATCAGTCATCAAGTCCATCTTCTCATGTAGCTGTTCCAGTAGGGCATTTGTTTTACAGAGAGCACACAACAGAGCTTCTGAATACATTGTCCTGCAAGGTCAGAGTCTATTCCCACGATTGTAATCAGTAACAGCTGCAAGCTGGTTACAGTTTCACAGTCTCTCTCTAGGGGGAAAACTTCTATTTGTTCTTTCTTTTAAAGACAAGTCTGACAACAAAGTTTCCTTTTTCAGATATTTTGTCAATATTTGTTCCTTTAAAATGCGAAGGGGAACAATGGAATCACTATGTTTCTCTTCTTTTAGCTATCTGTCAAAAACGTTTGTCTCTGGTCAATGAGCTTCAAAAAACGTCAGTCCTGACACCCCGCTCCAGGATCAAGACGGTGGAAAGTTACTTTATTTTGCACTCACTTCTGCAGGTTTAAACAGTCCGAAAAAAATCCCCCCTCTTCTCCTGCTTCCAAAGGGGGTTCAACAATTTTAAATGATGAAAGTTAACCTTTTACAAGCGATTTTCTGAGCTCTAGTTTGCCACGTCTTTGCTTTAATCTATCTACAAAGAAACGGAAGGCTGACTTCCTGTTTAGACCTTCCCGTTTCAGTGCCAAATTGAAGTAAACTTTTAAGTCCAATTTTCCTTTCTGCTCACAAGACCTTATTTAAAGTCCAATTGTCCAAGATTTAAGTACTCACGGGTGATTATTTTAGAAGCCAAATTGTCCCAGGAAAAAGGCAGCGCTCTCCGGCAACGGCTGTGAGGCTTCACTCCACGGAAGAAGCAGTTGACTCTCAGCACCGCGCCACTTCCCCCTCTTCGCTCCGGAGCCCGTTAGTGGGTTCCTTTGCAGGTTGGGGGGCACTAAAGGTGCCCGCTGAGTCCCATGGTCACAGGCTTCATCCGCCTGTGATTTTTGAAAGGGTCCCCGCTTCGCCGTAGCGGAAAAGACCCATTTCGTGTGGAGCTAGTCCCTCCAGATCAGAGGGAGTCCGCCATTGCCGATGGCGCCACCCTGGAAGTCCAAATCGTTATTCATTTGATAACGATTGGATTTTTGCCTTACTACAATTACATAGCATCAGCACAGGATTTGGGCAAAAACAGCCTTCTCTCCCCCTAAAACCAACATAATCTTCTATGTCGGAAGACCTGGATGTTCTTGATTGAGACATGATTTAAAGTGATTGCTCTAAGATGCTTATGTCAGGCCCTGCTGAAGAGGCAAAATACAGTTTTGCATATGCACTCGGTGTCATTTCATCTAGTTCTGGTGTTCATGGGACCTTTGAGTGTATATATGAGAGGCGGAAGAGAAGACCACTAAAGGAGATGAGAAGATGCCTAGGGTCCTAGAGGAGAATGAATGATTGCATGCAGCCTGATCCTAAGCAGAGTTATGCATGCTTAAGGCCAATGCTTTTCCAATTAAATGTTCAAAATACTAATGAAAGAATGTTATTGCATTAAAAAAGGTCTACATCAATGAACCAGGATGTGGGAGACCAGGGTTCAAATACCCACTGAGCCATTAAGAAGCTTGCTGGATGACCTTGGGCCAGTCACAGTCTCTCAGACTAAGCTGCCTCACAGGGTTGTGAGAATCAAATGAGCTTTCATTTATTTCCCAGGCTGTGCTTTGAAGTCCCAAGAATCTGGTCTTCAAAGCGTAGTGTCACCTGAGGTCATAGTGATGTCAGGTGATTGCCAGATGGGTGCCACCCTTCTTCTCTCATATTTGGTCCACCAGGGGTGGGGAGATAAGGATCTGGGGCCTGCTAACCAGAAAAGATTCCCTACCCTTGTTATATTTTTTAAGTCAGTGTAAATAAGCAGCAAAATCCTCAGCATGGTTTGCAATTATAGAGCCACCCATTTGTGACTAAAGGGTAAAACAATCTGTCAGTCAGAACTGCCCTATTTAAAATTAGGAGCAGTGCTTGGTGAACTAACTAACCTACCAAAACAAAAACTTTCTTTCTTTTCTTCATGTATCTTGAACTAGCATTGCTAACTGACAATCCTAATCCTAAGATCCTGACTAGAGAGAAGCATGTCAGAGTCCCATTCACAGCTACAATGCTGCTCAGGAGTAAGGTAGGACCTCTAAGTGAACCAGGAACCCTTTCATGCAACAGACTTTACTACCAGGTTAGACTACGGCAATGCATTGTACATAGGGCTGCCTTTGAAGACAAGTTTGGAAACTACAGCTAATGCAAGATGTGTCAGCAATTTCAACACAAGCTGAGGTGTTTATTTCAGGCATTTATATGCTATTCAGTATTCAGAATCTCTAAGCCCTTCCTCCCAGGCACGATGCAGCAGGATTTCTAAACTCCCTCTTTCTGGGGCGGCCCTTCCAAACTCCTTGAAAAACCACTGGTGAAACACAGAGGGCGTTTCGCCAGCTGCTTTTGACACATTGGAAGGAGGTGCTGTGAGGTGAAAAGCCACAAAGTACTCAAGAGCAAACCCTTGCTTGAATGCCCTAAAAGGGATTTTGCAACCTGTATCTAATCTGTCATACTGGTTTCATGAGAGGGAAGCAGGGAAGGGGTGCTTTGGATTATAAGTGACCCAATACAAGGTCAAAAAAGGCATAAGAAAAAGTGAAGGGGAGAAAATCCTGTTTGACTTTGGGATAAAAAAAAATAAGCATGGTGAAAACTTGTGGAGTAAAAGACTGGGAACTAGACTCATGCACTGTGGATAAACATAGAAGGATTAATAAGATACCACCCAAGTAAATCATATAGGAAGGAAGGAAAGCAAGTGCTGTGCTTAGCTGAGGCAACAAAACAGCCTGATTAACAAGATGAAGTGCTGCTGGATGATCAGCAACAAGGAGGAAATATAGCCAGCATTTGCTAGATATATGGAGGTCATGATAGCCCCACACAAGAGCTATAGGCAGCATTGCCAGCATAAGGCAAATACCCGACTAATATATTTACATATGAACAGGGTGCCAGCAGGCAAAGATCACATAAGTAAATTTTTAGACATTACGTTGCAAATGTCAGGCAAGAAATATCACAGTCTGATTGATATGCAGAACTGTTGCCAGAACAGAGATGGCCAAAGTAAGTTCAAAGTCACAGGAAATGTTGTCATCAGCCTTCTGTAAAAATGTACAGTTGCTTGCTATTCTTCCTCTGCCTAAAGGTGACTATTACTATCTTTTCCCTGGGCTACTTGTTCAACGTATCTTATTATCATTACAAAGTATTATAATGGATTAGCTTCTCCATATTGTGTTAGTATTGGAGAGAGCATGTTTGAGACGGCACACTGACAAGGTTTTTTTTTAAAAAAGACATTTATTTACCCCCACTAACAATTACCAAGCAGCTTGCTTTCAAGATTTTCTTTTTTTAAAAAAAATCTCTAAATTGCATGCTTGCAATTTTTTTTGTCTCCTGATTATTCATTTAACAGAGAAAAAAAAGAAACCGAAAAGAAGTGAGTAGTATCTAATTAATATCTCCTAATGCCCAACTAATGTCAAGCATGACTCCAATTTATAACCAAACTATATCTTTACATTGAAAAATTCAATTACATTTACTGACACACTTTGAAATGCTACATTATTTATACTGGCAAACTTTGCAGCCTCTCTGTATATTTATTAACATTCTTTCCACAGTACAAAGCAGGCACACAATACAGATCGCTGCATTCTTCATTTTTTAATTTTTCAAAGTGATATTTACATCTGCTTGGGTAGGAAGGGAGGAAGGAAGGGGTTGCCTCTGTCAAGGAGATCCGAAAGATCAAGCAGAGCCAGGAGTTAATTTGCCCTCCCATTTGATTCTCCAGGCAAAACAAGGTAACCTTGACATTTCCCTCTTCCTCCTTCTTTCCTCCCCTCCCCTCCCTCCCTATTTTCCCCTCTTTCATTCTCATTCTTTCCCTCCCTCCCTCTCTCTCACTCACACTTCACTCTCAGTGCACACATCAACAATTTTGAGCTGTGAAGAGGTTCAATTGCCACCTTGGTGACTCACTTATAATGCACAAATCATTTACCAGGATAGCTTGAGGACATGACAATGACAGAGAGACATCTGTTGGGTGGATGGGATAAGAAAAAAGAGGTTATTCACAGCTGGTACATTAGCCATGCTAGCCACTAGGCCACCACAGTGTCCTAGTCCTACAGCTTCATTCCCCTCCTCTCTGCCTGCTCCCTGCTGTCAGCTGCCAAAAGATATCTGTTCTCACCCTTTGCTGAATGAAAAGGTGCTAATGCATGACTTCAGGATATGACAGAACATACAGTACTTACAAGTGTTTGGAGATGCAGCCAACCTGACCATGGGGAAAAGAAATAAGTAACTAAAGAGAGATTTTTCGTGTGTGTGTGTGTGTGTGTGTGAGAGAGAGAGAGAGAGAGAGAGAGAGAGAGAGAGAGAGAGAAAGGGGGGGAATAGGCTTTATCTAGCTGTGCGTGGAAAAGGGAAACATCTTAGCAGTATTCCTTATACAGTTGCTTTTTTTATTAAAAAGAGCTATGTTAAAAAATTACACTGGGTTTTGTTTTGTATATGCACATACTTATATAATAAATATGAGTCTATTAAATATGATCCATAGGCAATTGTTATATGAGCAGCTGGATTTAAATCCAACATGCTTGCTTTTCTGCTTTAATGGCGGGTGGTGGGAGCAGAAGTTATATCAGCTCTGAACAAAGAAGCAGTTTTTGGTAACCAATCAACCAATCATTCAGGCTATCTAAAGAACTTTTAACTGAGATAAGATTAAAAAAGGATGTGTACAAAAAATGGAAAAGGGGGGAAACCACCAAAGAGGAATTCAAACAAATAGCCAAACAAAAAAGGCTTTTATGGGTATGTTCGTAGCAAAAGGAAGAACAAAGAAACAGTGGGGTCACTCAGAGGAGAAGATGGTGAAATGCAAACAGGGGACACAGAAAGGGCTGAACTCCTCAATGCCTTCTTTGCCTCAGTCTTCTCCGATAAAGAAAACAATGCCCAACCTGAAGAATTTGGAGCAAATGATTCAGCAAAGGAAACACAGCCCAGAATAACTAAGGAGATAGTACAAGAATACTTGGCTAGTTTAGATGTATTCAAGTCTCCAGGGCTAGATGAACTGCATCCAAGAGTATTAAAAGAACTGGCAGATGTGATCTCAGAACCACTGGCAGTCATCTTTGAGAATTCCTGGAGAACAGGCGAAGTCCCGGCAGACTGGAGGAGGGCAAATGTTGTCCCTATTTTCAAAAAGGGGAAAAGAGAGGACCCAAATAATTACCGCCCAGTCAGTCTGACATCAATACCAGGGAAGATTCTGGAGCAGATCATTAAGCATACAGTCTGTGAGCACCTAGAAAGGAATGCTGTGATCACCAATAGTCAGCATGGATTTCTGAAAAATAAGTCATGTCAGACTAACCTGATCTCGTTTTTTGACAGAATTACAAGCCTGGTAGATGAAGGGAACGCAGTGGATGTAGGCTACCTTGATTTCAGCAAGGCATTTGACAAGGTGCCCCATGATATTCTTGTAAAGAAGCTGGTAAAATGCGGTCTTGACTATGCTACCACTCAGTGGATTTGTAACTGGCTGACTGACCGAACCCAAAGGGTGCTCATCAATGGTTCCTCTTCATCCTGGAGAAGAGTGACTGGTGGGGTGCCACAGGGTTCTGTCTTGGGCCCGGTCTTATTCAACATCTTTATCAACGACTTGGATGATGGACTCAAGGGCATCCTGATCAAATTTGCAGATGACACCAAACTGGGAGGGGTGGCTAACACCCCAGAGGACAGGATCACACTTCAAAACGACCTTGACAGATTAGAGAACTGGGCCAAAACAAACAAGATGAATTTTAACAGGGAGAAATGTAAAGTATTGCACTTGGGCAAAAAAAAAATGAGAGGCACAAATACAAGATGGGTGACACCTGGCTTGAGAGCAGTACATGTGAAAAGGATCTAGGAGTCTTGGTTGACCACAAACTTGACATGAGCCAACAGTGTGACGCGGCAGCTAAAAAAGCCAATGCAATTCTGGGCTGCATCAATAGGAGTATAGCATCTAGATCAAGGGAAGTAATAGTGCCACTGTATTCTGCTCTGGTCAGACCTCACCTGGAGTACTGTGTCCAGTTCTGGGCACCACAGTGCAAGAAGGACACTGACAAACTGGAACGTGTCCAGAGGAGGGCAACCAAAATGGTCAAAGGCCTGGAAACGATGCCTTATGAGGAACGGCTAAGGGAGCTGGGCATGTTTAGCCTGGAGAAGAGGAGGTTAAGGGGTGATATGATAGCCATGTTCAAATATATAAAAGGATGTCACATAGAGGAGGGAGAAAGGTTGTTTTCTGCTGCTCCAGAGAAGCGGACACGGAGCAATGGATCCAAACTACATGAAAGAAGATTCCACCTAAACATTAGGAAGAACTTCCTGACAGTAAGAGCTGTTCGACAGTGGAATTTGCTGCCAAGGAGTGTGGTGGAGTCTCCTACTTTGGAGGTCTTTAAGCAGAGGCTTGACAACCATATGTCAGGAGTGCTCTGATGGTGTTTCCTGCTTGGCAGGGGGGTTGGACTCGATGGCCCTTGTGGTCTCTTCCAACTCTATGATTCTATGATTCTATGATTCTAAGCACACTGCTGCTGCTATCTGTCTAAATGCACACATATACATGCACAAAATTGAATTTTCAGCTCTGTAATTTTAAAAATTGTTGTCACATGTAGGTCTCTTTTGCAATCCAGACTTTGACCACAATCGCAGCTGGCCTACTTTGTAGCTATTGCTATACCTATTTTAAAGATTGAGAAACTGAGGTTGAAAGGAAGCCCAACTGACTCCACAGCTAAGCTGGAGATCTCCTGCAGGTCTCCACAGCTAAACATTGAGGTCCAGGCCTCTATGCGTTCTTTGCTGGTTTGTTTTCTCCTTTGCTTTCTCTTCTTTGAAGTTTTAAGATAACACAGTCCAGGAATGAGATATGCTGTGGAGAAAAGAAGAAAATAAATTAAGGAAAAAATGAAAACAAAGGCATGGATGTAACAAAGTTACATATATACCCCAAACTACCCTGTAAGTATTTCAAGATGAAAAATGAGTGGGAATTCTGTTGTTGAATTTGTTACTTAAAGTAACTGTTGTATAACTCTAAAATCGCAATACAGTGGTGCCTCGCAAGATGAAATTAATCCGTTCCGCGAGTCTCTTCGTCTTGCGGCTTTTTCGTCTTGCAAAGCACGGCTGTTAGCGGCTTAGCGGCTATTAGCGGCTTAGCGGCTATTAACGGCTTAGTGGCTTAGCGGCTTTAAGAAAAAGGAAACAAACTCGCAAGAACTCGCAAGACGTTTCGTCTTGCGAAGCAAGCCCATAGGGAAATTCGTCTTGCGGAACGACTCAAAAAACGGAAAACTCTTTCGTCTAGCGAGTTTTTCGTCTTGCGAGGGATTCGTCTTGCGGGGCACCACTGTAAATTAATTTATTATTTAATTTCTTTTAAAAAATTAGATTAATATACCGCTCTTCATCATAATATCTCAGGGCGTCTCACAGAATTTAAAAAAGGGATTAAATAAGTAAAACAAAACAGCAAAATAATAACCCCCCTTCCCACAGATACATTTAAAAGTCTGTAGAATATTAATCAGCCATATGTATATATTTGCCAAAAAACCCCAAACCCAAACCCAAATGCTCACAAATTTACAGTCTAATCCAAACCTGGGATCTGCCAGGATGAACAAATTTTCAATAGGTGGGTCTTGGGCTGTCAGACAGAGGTCTGTCAGGATAACTCCCTCAACTCTGCTAAACCAGAGCTTACGCCACCTCAGCCAGGGCTCTGGCAGCAGAATTTAGGACAGCAGACCTTAAGCTGACAAAAGTCCCCCAAAAGGGGCATTCTGGGGATGTGGAAGAGGCGTGGCAGCTATTCCAAACCTCTTTCAGTCACATGACCTGGCAAGTCAGCAGAACTTACAATGGCATAAAAGCCGGTGTAAATCAAATTCTGTTTCAAAGGCTCATTTTCGCTCACCCAGGCTTGGGCCAGCTCAGCTACTGGGAGGGGTAGCTAATGGCATGGAATACAGAATCAGGATTCATTATGACATTAACATATTGGAGAACTAGACCCAAACGAACAAAATGAATTTCAGTTGGGATAAATGTCTGGTTCTAAACTTAGGCAGGAAGAACCAGATGCACAAATATAAGGTGAGGGCACCTAGTTTGCCAGTAGTTCATACACTGAAAATGGTCTAGGTGTCTTAGGAGACCAAAAGCTCAACATGAGTCAACAGTGTAATATAACAGCAAAAAACAAAACCAAAGCTAATGCTATTCTAGGCTGCATCAAAAGAAGCATAGTGTTCTGGACAAGGGAAGTCATAGTCCCACTCTCTTCTACCTTGGTCAGACCACACCTGGAGTTCTGTGTCCTGTTCTGGGTGCCACAATTTAAGAAGGACATTGACAAGCTGGCACATGTGCAGAGGAGGGTGACCAAGAAGATCATGGTCTAGGAGCCAAGCTTTATGAGGACCAATTGAAAGAGTTGGGTATGTTTACCCTGGAAAAGAGGAAACTGAAGGGAGATATGATAACCATCTTCAAACATCGAAAGGGCTGTCACATGAAAGATAGAACAAGCTTGTTTCTTCCTGCTCTGGAAGATAGGACAGGAACCAATGGATTCAAGTCACATGAAAGGAAATTGTGACTAAACATCAGGAAGAAATTTATGGCAATAAGAGCTGTTTGACAATGGAAAGGACTCCCTTAGGAGGTTGTGGACTCTCCTTCATTGGAAGTTTTTAAGCAGAGGTCGGATGGCCATCTGTCATGGATGCTTTCATTGAGAGTCCTGCATTGCAGGGGTTTGGACTAGATCACCTTTGGGGTCCGTTGCAACTCTAAGACTCTATGATTCTATGAAATGAGTTTGGATAACTGATGCCAGTGTTAATTCTGCCACCTTTCTATATAATATACAGTGGTACTTCTGGTTACATACTTAATTTGTTCCGGAGGTCCGTTCTTAACCTGAAACTGTTCTTAACCTGAAGCACCACTGGAGCATGATTTCTGTTCTCATCCTGAAGCAAAGTTCTTAACCCGAGGTAGTATTTCTGGGTTAGCGAAGTCTGTAACCTGAAGTGTATGTAACCCAAGGTACCACTGTATTCTGGGTGGTGTTCGGTTAACCTGTCCCACCAAAATAAGTGTTTTCGCTTGTGCAGCAGGACTCTCTCCCCAATTCCATTCCCAGTTGTGCCATGTTTCCTTCCCAAACCTACTCCAGGGGGTTGGGGAGAACCCCTAGAACAGCACTGGGGGTGCAGGAAGGGAATGTTCTGTTGCACAAGCAGAAATCCTTCCACTGATGGAACGTGCAGCAGAAGGAGGCTGCTGATCCTCCTCCTTGTCACTGCCAATGCAAGTGGAGAAGGGAGGTGATCAGGTAGGAAGAGGAGGAAGGAGGAAGAGGAGGAGGACCAGCAGCTGTGGGGTCAGCAGTGAGCCTCCTGCTCGGATGCAGGCCTTTGTAGGTGCCACGCAAGGCGGATTCCAGACAGTAACACTCCCCATGCATGATCCTTCACATTGCTCACATAAATAAACATATCAGAATCCCTGGGAAGTTGCCTCAGAGCTCTTTATCCCACAGCCCATTAATGGATAAAGCAGAGCAGTTCCTTGGAAATAAGAGCTTCTAAAATAATTGCTCTATTTCCGAAATAATGTAGCAATCTATCTAGCTATATCTATATATCTAAGGGCCTTTTTATGAATGTAGCATGTAGGCAAAGGATTCATTGTTAAAATTTGGACGTATGCAGATAGAAAGGAAAAATTATCGTGGAAACCAGCTTTGATCTGAGACCACTGAATTTAATATTGTTGGTGGAAAGGTGTTGATGAAAGCAACAAAAATTTTTTTGGTGTGTGTGGAATACTTCAAATGCAGTGTTTCCTTCTAAAGGCATCCTCATATATATCTCCTTGAAAATTGACAGGACTCCTTGTGATAAGTAGTGAAGGTGTGTATATTTATGCATATATAAATGATTCATCATAAATAGAAAACCATAGTATTATCTACACCTACATAGCAATTGAGTAATAATCACTAGCGCTATTTATTAGTATTCATTAAACTTAGAGAAATAAGAAACAGGAGTGGAGTTAGTTTAAATTCAGAAGCTGCAGGGAAAGATCTACTTTGATGAATCCATCTCTGTCTCATATTCCCTTTAGTCTATTTTCATGTAAATTTTCAGTTTGCATTTGGTTGAGGGCACAGTTCAGTATATATATTTTTTGTTTTTAATTATTATCACAGTTTGCAGAGGAAAGGGAAATTCCTCTGTCATTTAATGGCTTGCCTTCTCTCATCCTTTTACTACTTGTGCCACTTCCAAGAGCACTCCCCACAACTGAGGCGGCAGAATGAATACAAAGTGTAACAGACTGAGAAAAGCAGTTCTAATCACGGCTTATGTGGCTGAAGTGGAAACTGGCCAGGGTGACTTCAACTTCATTTCCTTTTTAGAATATATCAGCTAATTCATCTGTTTCTCAAAAGTCAGGATTGGCAGCTCCTTGGGTGGAAACGGAGGGATCCTGCAGAGAAGCATGTCTAAATGTGCTGCTGCCATCACAGTTGGGTCAGAGTAACTTGGATTCTCTCCCACCCTACCCGCTATCCTCTGCTTGACTTGGGGCTATGAAGTTATGTAATTGACATCTTATTTTGTTAAAGATGGGAGGGTGGGAGGGGGGAGAGGAAGGAAGCTAAGCTCTTCACAGATGATTCAGGAAGACAGATCTTCTTCCTGAAGGATAAATCTTAATTTTAGCCTTGATGTCATGAATGAAAGCAAAAGGGGGGGAAACACACAGATATTAATCACAAATACAAATGGTAGAGAGGCAAGAGGAATAAGGAAGAGATAAATGGTGGCACAGGAAGGGCTTTAGCTCAGTAGCAGAGCACCTCCTGTGCATGCAGAAGGTCTCCAGTTCAATCCTTAAGCATCTGCCCCATATGAAATCCTGGAGGACTGCTGCCAATCAGTGTGGATGATGCTGAGCTAGGTGTACCAAGATTCCGACTCAGTGTAAGGTAACCTCCTACTTCCCTATTAAAGTTAATGGAGTAATAGGAAGGACATAGACAGCTGCCTTACACTAAGCGAGACCTACTGGTCCCCATAGCTCACACAGGCCCACCCCTCTGGACTGGTCTTCCAAAGCAACTACTCTATTCCAAACTTAAAAATGGAAAGTGTAATGCTGGTGGTCAACAAAAGAGGTTTAAAGACTCTCTCAAGGCAAATCTAAAAAAAAAAAATGTAGTACAGTGGTACCTCAGGTTAAGAACTTAATTTGTTCTGGAGGTCCGTTCTTAACCTGAAACTGTTCTTAACCTGAAGCACCACTTTAGCTAATGGGGCTTCCTGCTGCTGCCGCGCCGCCGGAGCACGATTTCTGTTCTCATCCTGAAGCAAAGTTCTTAACCTGAGGTACTATTTCTGGGTTAGTGGAGTCTGTAACCTGAAGCGTATGTAACCTGAAGCGTCTGTAACCAGAGGTACCACTGTATAAACAACGGCAACTGGGAAACACTGGCCTACGAATGCTCCAATTGGAGAACAGCCTTTACCAAAGGTGTCATGGACTCTGAAGACGCTCAAACTCAGGACAATAGGGTGAAACGTGCTAAGAAGAAGGCATGTTTGGCAAACTGGAAACCTATGTCCCCACTGTGGAAGGACATGTGGATCCAGAATTGGCCTCCACAGTCACTTACGGACTCAATGTTAAAACCATGTTTATGGAAGACAATCTTACTCGGCTACGAGTGACCGCCAAAGAAGAAGAAGAAGAAATAAGAGGGCAGGTGGTCTTGGGGGAATCAAGACTGAGGCTGGTAGGGGCATATTGCAGTTATTTATATTGCACAGCGGGAAGCATAAAAACTGACTTTTTTGGGGATAAAAATTGTCTAGGCTCATTTGTTTGGTTAAAAACTTTTTTCCCAGAACCTATATCACTTGTGGTTCACCTTGTGGCTTGAGTACACAATGCAATATTTCTATAATATCCTAACTAGGAGGATAACATGTAAGACATGCTGGCATCTAATGCTGGAGCTAGTACCGCCCCCCCTCCCCGATGCTGTCTTGCCATTAGTTGTCTCTAATGCTGTAGTTGCCGCCCTCAGCCCCAGTGCCTGATGGTAGTTGGCTACAGAGACTTGTTTTGGACCCACAGGGATGGTGGAAATTGTCACAAGTCTGTGAAAGCCAAAAGTAATGGTATGAGGGCAGTTTCTGAGGCAGTGGACTAAATCAGATAGTTCTGCCACTGTTTTCAGTGTCATTGTTTAATGTCTCTCTGATGGATGCCCATCAAATAGATTCTGGGTTTTATTTCAATTATGATTATAAAATGATTTGCACTCATAATATGGGGAATTGTGGCTCTCAAACTGCTTCGTTCAAACAGCAATCGAGGGAAGAAAAAGGAGATGCCATGGATCTATAAGTGACTGAAGAAATGCTGACTTAGAAAGCTCAGGATCTGCAGCCTACCCAGGAATACTAGTGAGTCAAAATACTATATTTAGAGATGAAATACAATGATTCATAACTGGAGAAAAGACACACCATATCATCTTCCATGTACCTGTTCATCTAGTAATTTGTTGGTTGACATTTATTTGCCAGTATGGGGTAGAAGCATTTATTTGACAAGGGATGCTTCATTTCCCAAATTTTCTTTCTGGCCTGACACGACATAGGGAAAAGAGAGAGAGAGAGAGAGAGAGAGAGGAGGAGGAGGAGCAGGAGCTGGAGGGGTTTGGGATAAAATCAGGTTATCTGGGAAAATATATAAAGTATGGTTTCTCTGACGTCCTTGTCACACACACACAGAAATGCTATCCATTTGCAAATTGGATTATTTGGATCCCATCTTTTATCTTGGGTTTACTATTGGGGTGTCATCCCCATTGCCACCAGACCCATTACAAATGATGTAATTTATAGGATTCTGAAGTAAGTCTCTGCATTTGGGGGCAGATAAAGTGCTACACTGAGTCTATGTCTACAAAAGCTCATTAAATATAAATAGAACACCACGTCTTCATGCAGGTCACAGCTTCTCAAAGTTACTTCTAGGATTAGATTATTCTCAGTTACATTACTAATATGATTCACTTACAGCAGCCAGCCTCATGTTTGGGAAAATATATAAAATGTGGTCCCAAGTAAACAGATTAACATAATAAGTGGCTTTTTATGGAAACACAATATGCTGCACCATGTGAGGTGATTTAAAAACATTTGCAAAATTGAAGGGTAAAGGGTCACAAAAAGCAGAGCCAAGATTCCAGGGCTTTACAGTGGAGGAACGACATGGATCTAATTTGACTACAGCTAAAATTTCTTTTCATCTCAATCAAGCTCCTAAATCCAGGCTCAAAAGAACAGGAACATGGAGGGTTAAACAATTTGACTACTAAGCCAGGCCCAGGTTATACAAAAGCCTAACTACAAGCGCTCACTTTTAAGTACATGAGAAGTGGGAGACGTAGAGGAAGTATTTGGCGTTCAGCCACCATAATCTCCATTTATTAGTTTGCTTTTATGTGCTTTTGTGATTCCTAATGCCTTACTAGTTTCTTCCTGGCAAGCTGCTTCCTTTAAATTATTAGGTGTTCATATAGTGCAGATCTAATATTTTGCCTTTAAATGTGCTACAAAGCACAATAATTGAAATGACTACTTACTTCTGAAATATATTCAGAGATCTGTTGGCAAGTATAATTAGGTAAGCTGGAGCAAGAAATACACCTTTTGTATGCCCAAGCCTCTTTCCATATAGTTAGCAACTTTCACTAAAGGAGCAAGCAGAAAACTGTTATTTTAGTAGACGCTATTGTCCCTTTGTAGGAGACTTGGGCTTTTGCCAAGTTTCTGTGTTGGCTTAGGGTTTCTGTTTTAATCCAGAGGATCTCCAGGTTAAAATTCCCATTCAACAGTGAAGCTCCCTAGGGGACCTTGAGCCAATCACCGCCTCTTGTCACAACCTGCCTCACAGGGTTGTTGTGAGGGTCAGATGGGAGGTAAGGACCACCCTGAGCAACAGGGATATACACGTAATGAATAATTTGTGGAACTGCAAAAAAAGGACAGGGTTGTTTCAGAATTGCTGAAAATATGAACTGTGCTATATTTACAGTCAAAAACAGAGGGGAAACCCTGCCAAATGAGGCCAAAGACCTCTCTGTTCCAGCATCCTGTTCTTACAAAGGCGAACCCATATGTGATTCCCAACAGCTGGTATACTGGCCTCCAACAGTAGATGTAGAATACAGTCATCATGGCTACTCCCTTCAAGTGTCCTGAAAAAACTGGGACATCCCATTTTTTATCGCGAGAAAATTATGGCCATTTTGGTTGTCTTGATCATGTGCGATTTCCTGGTGCAATTCCTCCCCCACATACTTTTCTCGGGGCCATAATATTGTGTGGCACCCCAAATTGCTCATTTTTGGGTACCATGCCTGAAATAGCACTTTTTGAGCTGGGGGACCTGAGCACGAAATCATGCAAGATCGCGACAACCAAAATGGCTACCGTGCTCTTGTGATAAAAAAGGGAAAATGGCATCTGGAAAGATGGTGCCCCAGATTTTGCCTTCAAAGTGTTGGAGGGTGTGGTAGCATTTCTTAATGTTATAGTTGGACATTACATCATAACAAACAGAATGTTATGCACCATGTACTCAGGAAGGTATAATATATAAATATTACATAAACTGTATCATCATTCTGTATACTTTCCAGAATCAAACTTAGGTATTGGGTTATGATGGCTATTTAGCCAAAATGGGTCTACTGAGAAACAAGTGAGAGATCTCGGCATGCTCATGTAACCCCCAAAGTTCACAGAATGGAAAAATACTTTGCCAGGGGGCAAAGGGGGATCAAAATGATGGGGACTGAGTATTCTCAGTGGTCATAGACTGCTGACTAACTTCAGGGCAGAAAAGGGGGAATGGGACAAAAGCCAAATTGGGTAGGGAATGGAATGGAATCTCCCAGGAGACAGCATGGCTGGCTGGCTGATTTTTTGCAGGAACATTCTACGTTACACCATTTCTCTGAAGGTCCTGTGTCTGATATATAGAAAGTAATATCAGGGAATAATTAAAAGAGGGGAAGGATGGGAAAGAAGGTTGTACAAAACAAAAATAGGAAAGGGAAAGGAAAGGAGAGGGATAAAGGGGAAAGGGTGAAATAATGTGTTTCTTATTGATGCTTTTTTAAAAAGGAAAGATGGGGACTATTAAAGAGGAAGAAGTGGGGGTCTAACTCCCAACTTCTGTTATTATGAACTGGATGGGGAATAGGTGAGACAGAGACCCCAAAGAAATGTTTCCACAGCAGTGCTTCAAAAGAGGATAATACATTTTGTTTAGTAGCATACTTATATCAGCTGGAAATATGCATTTACAGTGTGCGCTTGTGTAATTATCAGACAATAAAAACAGAGAAAAATTTAATTGCTAGAAACTTGGTTAGTTAAGTGAGAAGTTAAGTCAGTTAAGAGAAGGGAAATGTAAACAACCCTAAAGTAAGGAAATAAAAAATGGAGACACTGAAATGCAGAACTGGGAAATTCCAGCCCACAGTTGCCAGCTTGGGATCTGTAACCCGGTATTGCAATATGAGGTCGTAAAAGGAATACATCTACCAGGGTGGGAAAGCTTCTCTTACCATGGGAAATAATGTACATGAGAAAATATGGTTGTGTATAATGAACTCAGATACATGTCATGCAATTAATATTTTGCTGGGTGGTAGAGAGAATGCTTGCTCACTTTATTCATTGTGAACTCTAATTGTGGGGTTCACATAATGGTTTTTAGAAGCTCGACTATCAGGGACAGGGCTGTTAGCCAAGTCAGACTCTGGCCAAGAAATTCTCAGGAGTCCACCATTCCAGACCAAAGCTGGCTGCACCACCCCCTACCCCCTGCCCTCCTGCTGGACTGGACTTTGGGGTGCGTAGGAAGGCACACAATGTGGGCTCCCTAGAATGGAATCTTCTTGCATTTCCAGCGTCTGCTCAACATGCATTCTATGGGGGTAAACTTATTCTAGGCAGCTGCTGTGCATGCGAGCTGAATCGCCCCCATTCTGGAGAGCCTACACCTTCCTGCCAAACAGGGTGTTCCACAGGAAGCCAACCCAGACTGAAAACCCCCAGAACAGGGAGAAGGTAGTGAGGGTGAA
This sequence comes from Podarcis liolepis, assembly GCF_965112155.1. Classification (NCBI taxonomy): domain Eukaryota; kingdom Metazoa; phylum Chordata; class Lepidosauria; order Squamata; family Lacertidae; genus Podarcis; species Podarcis liolepis. Next base: position 30,311,020 of record NC_139565.1, read on the forward strand.
ATCCCTTTAAGTGGGGGCAAGTGGAGAAGCCAAAACAAAATGGAGAATCAGGCAGGTACTCTCTCTCTCTCTCTCTCTCTCTCTCTCTCTGTGTGTGTGTGTGTGTGAGAGAGAGAGAGAGAGAGAGAGAGAGAGAGAGAGAGAGAGAGAGAAGAGGGAACAGAAGCTTAAAAGTTGCTTCTGTGCATATCAGCGAAGAGACCAGTGAGGGGACGTTACCACTGCTTTATGTGAGGAATGGTTTTATATTCTTTACAACAGGGGAAATTCCACCAGCTATGAGTCCCTTAGTAAGAGCAAGATAAAAATGTCATAGAAGAAACAATTAAAATCACAATAGTATAAACATTATTTGGCTTTTTGGTCCTTAGTACTGTTCTATTTTCCCGCCAGTCTTGGAGCAGAATCGTTTCCCTGACTGAAAGTGTATGTGGGGGGAGGTGAGCAGAGATGAATGATGCTCAGTGCGCATAGGATGTGGTGTGAAACTAAGTGCCCTTTGCCAAAGCTTGGCAGGGAAATGACTTAATGAATGCCATTCCCTATTAACCTAACAGTTAAATCTGGACAAAATATACATAAAAATGAAATAAAACAATTAGATATCACTTAACATGGTTCATTATTATTAATTCATTTAGTATTCATTGTAACTATGCTGGTCATAATGAATTCATTTGATATTAATGTAGATGTGCTGCAGCAATTTCAGCATAATGCAGTTTTAATTCATGTTTCATTAACATAAAGCAGTACGAAACTGTATATTCATTATTCTGAGTAAATAATAACTAATTCCCAAATCACTGCATTACTTCCATGTTTTGCCATATATTACAGTTATAAGTTGATAGATATATACAAAGATCTGCATGCGTGCGCGTACACACACACACAATTATGGGTTTCCCACATTTCAAGAGGTATTTTCATAGCTTTTGACCTGTCATAATCTGCATTTTTCTACTTTGTCTATAGCCATAGTGCATACAGGTAAATGTTGAAAGGGATAGTTTCTGCTAACAAACATGCCATCAAGCAGCAGCTACATGACCCTTTGTCCACAAGCATGGAAACAATGACTGCATTCACATGTCACAATAAACCATAGTTAATGGTTAATACTTAATGGTTTACTGTGTGAGCATACAAATATCTCCTCCTGATCTGCTCCCCCCCTCCCGACTAGGTCTACAATGAAGCACTTCTGGCCCTGCCGTTGTTTTCTTCCAGTTAGACCAGTTTTATAACTGGTCTAACTGGAAGAAAACACGACAGGGCCAGAAGAAGTGCTGCATTGCACGATGTGACAGAGGCAGAGTCATGCGCCAGCTACAGCCTCCTCCTTACAGCCTCTTTGAATTCCTTGTAGGAAAGGTCAGATACAAAAGTAAAAATAAAATAAATCAGAAATAGCTCACCAGTGGAGTGACACCACAACAATAACCCCCTGGCAGTGTTGATGCTGCCATTTCCTGGGGACAGACAAGGCAGTGGCAAGCTCAGGTCTGTGCAGGCCCATTGGTGGGAGCATCAGATTGGCTCTGCCAATGTTTTCGCACAGCTCCGACGTAGCTTTCCTTTTCCCTCTCCTTATAACCTGCAGCAAATCTGTTGCCATGAGGCCAGCTGGATAAGCCGCTCTTGAAATCAATGAATGAAAGCTCTCAGACCTCAAGTGTTGCTACATTCATCTTAGAAATGTCCCCTGCATCAACATCCCCATATAGGGGGCAGGGCTGAACTCTCATTGTTCGGTCCCTGCTCCTGCCAACCTAGCAGTTTGAAAGCACATCAAAGTGCAAGTAGATAAATAGGTACCACTCTGGCGGGAAGGTAAACGGCATTTCTGTGCGCTGCTCTGGTTTCGCCAGAAGTGGCTTAGTCATGCTGGCCACATGATCCGGAAAAACTGCGGACAAACGTCGGCTCCCTTGGTCTGTAAAGCGAGATGAGCGCTGCAACCCCAGAGTCGTCCACGACTGGACTTAACTGCCAGGGGTCCTTTACCTTTACCTTTAGCCAATGCTACTCCGACTTAGAGTAGAGTGATTGAAGTTAGTGCATTTGACAAACTGAGGTTTATTTATTCCCTTTACCTTTCCAAATGATACACCATAGCTCTATACTGGCCTGCTGCTCAAGGGTAAAGGGTATACATGAGTAGAGTGTGTAGGGATCAGTGCCTTAAGGATGGGATGCCTATGGAAATCCCACTAACAGCAACAATAGCCCTCTCCCATTGTTTCATACTTCTTTTGAACCTGGAGGTAGCAATAGTAGCCATCAATAGCCTTTTCCTCCAAGGGTACTTCCACCCTTCAAAAGAGGAAATTACTTTTTATCATATGCATTTCTTATCAACAACTATTCAGGCTGTGAGTACAATAGCTTTTATGAACATTTCGACACCACACTCAGGGCCCACTTGCCTGGCATATGTGAGCAATTTTGTCCATTAATTTTGGGGTCTGTATGGAAGTCAAATTATGGTAATGTTTCTGAATGTAATAATGACTTCTACCTGCTGCCTAGAGGAGCACTACCAGGCATTATAGAATACTTGAATTTCTGTAAAGTACCTTTGAAGTGGAAACATTTACTGCACAGAACATTTTGGTAAGAACAGGTGGTACATGAGGTATGAAAGTGAAACGTCATTTTCAAAAGCAAAAAATAACAATATATATATATTTAAGGGTCAGGGTGACTGTATTCTCCCCATCCCTCTATAACCAGCACATAGGTTGCCTTGTCTTCAATGGGAAAAGGGGGAAATTTGCCTCTCCCACTGTCAAAGCTTCACAAAGCTCAACATGCTACAAAACACTGGTCATAGTGGACCAGGAAAGGAATAAATCTGTTCATAAATGGTTGCATCGGAGGAAACACTTCAAGGAATATTCAGCAATAAAAAAGAAATCAGAATGGCCATCTTTTCTTACATGAGACTTTCTGCAGTCATGGTTGGCTCACCCACCTCTTTCATAGATAAGAGCAAAGCAGTTGTAATGGCAGCTATCATTGTAATGGCAGAAGATAAGTAACAGGCCCAGATCCTTTGCTGGCTTAAGGGTGCACCTAGACATGATGTGAGGGATCTATTATTATTGATCTCCTGTTGTTCAAACATCAACATCCACAATGAGAAGGAGCTCTATGAAGGGGTGTGTGATTGGCTGTATCTGTGGGCCCCACCATCTGCTACGGCATTGAGAGCCTAGGCCAACAACACAAGTGTGCATGTTCTAATTCACAGGTGTCTCTGGGACATTAAGATAGTGAGTAGGTGGCATTTCACCAGCACTCTGCTTTGCAGTGTGTCCAGCTTCCCTATAAGAAAAGGAAAATAAAAGTTTACTAAAAAAAGAAGAAGTGAGGAAGATCAGGGGTCCACCACAGTTGACCTGGGGATCAGACCCAACTGGCCATCCCCTAACAATGCATCTACTGCCAATTGTTCAAAAGTAAACATCACTAGATTCCATGTATGATATGGTGAGCAATGCTCTACATCAGGAATAGTGAACTTGTGGCCCTCCAAATATTGGACTTCAACTCCCAGCAGCCCCAGCCAGCATGGCCAACAGTCAGGGAATGAGCAGAGATGGAGTCTAATAGAATCAGGGAGACACCGGCTCCCCATCCCTTCTCTATTTGGTGCCTTTATGTTCATGTATGAACAAATAGTTTCCTGCTTCTCAGATTTAATATCTAGAGACCTTGGAGAGAGTTGACACCGGGTGGATCAACATTTTAATACAACATTCCTAAAAGACAAAATGGGAACAGTGATTCAGGTGCACATTAACTGCTCTTGAGAAAAATAGGGGTCATTCCAGCAGCTGAAATACATTTTATAATTTTATAGAAAAATAAGATTTGAACATTTTCACCATGATCTTAATTAGAAGATCCTTATATACTCCGAAAGACTCAAAGAAAAAGGCATTCTTGAACTCACTACAGATTCTGCTCCTGAACTCTCTTCATCAAGGATCACAAATAAAAACACTAAATCTTATCTCTCAAAGGAAGAAAGGTAACATCAATGGCACACAGACTTATTTGCAGCCAATCTGATCCACAAGGAACAGTAGGGAAGATCAATAAAGTGAACCCTGAAGATGCAACCTTTCAGGTCTCAAAGTCTGGCAGCTCTTTGTTGGTCCAATAAAAGGTATTGCTTTAATCTCCTGTACTTTGTCCACTAAGGAAAAATTAAAAGTTCAAGGCTCAAGTCCAAGCTACGAGCACCACGTTTCTCATATATTTTGTTCGAGCCCCAATAAAGTCATCCTCTTCTTTCTCTCCTTCACAGAGCATAATTTTGTAAAGGACTTTTCAGTGTTAACCATTTCATCTCACTTCCAAAGCCAAACAGTGTGTGTCAGTGCACTCACATTTTATAGCAAACAGCCCATTCTGTTTCTAGTGCTATATCATGACAGCAAGTAGCTCTGGAAGGGAACAAAAGTGGGAGCAAAAGATGCATTTGGATAGATCAATAGGATTGCATAAGTACAAGAAGACAGTTACTGGTAAATTTGGAGAGGGGAGCGTTTAACTTTTTATGTTTCACACTTAATTTTTGACCCTGCTTTTTTATTTTATTGTGTCTTTTTTTTGTCATAATGAATCTGACTTGCTCAATTAAAATTTTAGCTGGTGTGGACTTAACTTTCATATATAGAGCTGAACCAGGAGAACCCCCTCCACCACTTGCTGGAAAGGTTTGTGGTGTGCCAGGCAAGGGGTTTGTGCCATGCCTGAAAACCTGCGTTGTTACCATAGCAAAGGAAGGGAAAACACATAGATGCTGGTGAAGATGAATGAAAGATGAATGAAACTCAAGGAATTTCACAGATAAAGAAGAAAATAGAATTATTTATTTAGTCAAAGACCCCAAGTCGCTATTACTCTTTGTATTGCTGTTATGGTACACACACAGAGACACAGTTTTCCCCCCTTAAAAATGTTTAGGGGTACTTTCATTTTGATTCAAGAAAATCACAATTTTATTGTTCAAATCTGGAAAAATAAATACAGTAAATAGACAAAAGTACAAAGATTCACAAAATGTTTAGGGGTATGTGCACCCCTGTGTTCCCCCAGAATAAAGCCCTCGTGTGTGTGTATTACACACACAACAATAATATATCTAACTTTAACAACTTTGGAGAACAGTAAGCCTGCAATACTATTCCTCTATGATAGGCAGACCTGCACACTTCTATGTAAAATTTGTGCTAGTGCTGGTAGGGGGTGCAAGAGGCACACAAATTGAGACAAGTCTTGGAAGCTGGCCTTGCGGAGTCACCTCAGGAGAAAGAGAATGGGAGGGTGAGGTACCTTCATGATCTGCCAGAGGGGCTCTCCTCCCCAGGAGCAGATCTACTATGAAACCAATGAAGCTTAAGCTTCAGGGCCCCCAACCCCGGAGGGGCCCCAGAAGCAACTTTAGTTCACATTGCTTTAAAAAATTAGGTCTGGTAGACCCAAATGGAGTTGCACAACTCAAAATGATCATTTTGTTATTGTTGTATATACCGGTACTTCAACAATCCCTAAGTTTGAGAGTCAATAACACATATGTTGTAAATGTTGTTGTAAACAACCCAATTGAAGAAAATAACAGTGGTTGCCCAGACCTCGTTGCAAAGGGGGCCCCATAACAGTTTGAGCGTCAGGGCCCCCAAAATGTAGGCCTGCCACTGCTACTCCCTCTCTTTCTCCCTTGCAAAAGAGCAAGGAGGAGATACATAGTTGTCATTTGGGTGAGAAGCTGTGCATTGGAGAGAAGGTGGTTTCCAGGGGCAAGGGAAATATTGTTGACCATTTTGTGGACTGGGAAGCTGAGGAAGAAGGAGCACATTGTGGTCAACTGAGATGTGTGAGTGAGTGAAGAGACTTGGTCATGGAGAGAGATATTGAGCCAGGGAAACTGACGGGAAGCAGGGATTGGCAAGCAGAGAGAGCTGAGAGGCAGCCCCCAGCATACATGTATATACCGAAAGCACTGGAATGCTAATAGTTACTTCTTCACTGAAGGTGAATGTAGGGTTGTCCCCTGGCTTTGTCATGATGGCTTCAATCGAGCAGTGCACAGACCATTGTGCTAAATCTGGAAGCGTGCTACAATCTTTTTGTTTGTAAGAGTATATTGGTTTCCCGCTGCCTGCTTACTTTCAATTATTACCATGTATGCGTCTTTCTGAACTTGAATCTAGCCCTGTTGTTTATTCCACTCTGAATCATGATGTTTTGCCCCTAATCTAAGTGTCACTTTGTAGAACATTTGCTCGTCATTGTGCTGACCACTTCTGTCAGTCTGCATTTTCCAGTAATTAGTGCACTTCTGCTTCTGAAGATAGAGATGAAGTGTGAAATCAATTTAGATGGTCTTGGACGTGTTGTTGATGGGCATTTATTCATAAACAGGTAAGATATTCAACATGATTAACAGGGGTTGCTGAAGGGAGATTTGCAGTGAAAGTTTCTAAAAGGAGACGTGCTAGGCTCAAGTCTAGGAGTCCCAAAAGTAACCCGTTCCACTACTTCCGGGTTTGGCGCGGTCCATAACCCGAAAACAGTCAACCTGCAGTGTTCGCAACCCGAGGTATGACTATAAAAGGAAATTTATTCCATTTGCCCAATGACTTAGCTATATTGTTGCTGTTGTTTAGTCATTTAGTCGTGTCCGACTCTTCGTGACCCAATGGACCAGAGCATGCCAGGCACTCCTGTCTTCCACTGCCTCCCGCAGTTTAGTCAAACTCATGCTGGTAGCTTCAAGAACACTGTCCAACCATCTCGTCCTCTGTCGTCCTCTTCTCCTTGTGCCCTCCATCTTTCCCAACATCAGGGTCTTTTCCAGGGAGTCTTCTCTTCTCATGAGGTGGCCAAAGTATTGGAGCCTCAGCTTCATGATCTGTCCTTCCAGTGAGTACTCAGGGCTGATTTCATTAAGAATGGATAGGTTTGATCTTCTTGCAGTCCATGGGACTTTCAAGAGTCTCCTCCAGCACCATAATTCAAAAGCATCAATTCTTCGGCGATCAGCCTTCTTTATGGTCCAGCTTTCACTTCCATACATCACTACTGGGAAAACCATAGCTTTTACCATACTGACCTTAATTTTCACCCACTTTTGTACTGTTGCCTTTCCCACTGCTACTGTTTTCAGGGGTTCTTTTTGTTTTAAAGGTTTCACCACTTTGCTACTTCTAACTGTGCTTGACTTGTTTCTTTTCAGCTGCTTCGGTTTGCTGGCAAGAAAAGCGAGGTACAAATTCTACAAATAAATCAAGGTAAGGAAAGAGAAAGAAGGAAATCCAGTGAACTGCTGGGTTTAGTTCTAGAAGCATGGCATACAATAAATAGATTCGGAAATAGAAATAACTAGGAAAACATATTGGTTTCCTTATGTTGCTGTTTAACAGTGAGAGCCATCCCTAAACATCCCATCCCTTCCCTCATAACACATTCACACTCTTTTTCCGTAGTAGTCAATACCGTTTGCTTTAAGCCACCTGTTCCCAAGGTATAAAATACTGGATCATTGGTTTAAAGAATAACACACGCAGGAAAATATATCTTCAGGTACTGGATAGGCTAATGCTGGGAAAATACGAGGCAGTGCCTTTGCTTCATTTTTATCTGCAGAGCGCACATTATAAGTTTGTCAACTGATTTCTGATGGATATCCTACTATAAATGCTTCGCGGCAGGAGTTATTGTTTGGGTTTCTTTGAAGAAACTTACACTCTAAAGGAGCGATATTGTAAGTAAATGTTGGTGTCAAAAATTACAAAACATGAAATTTCTGAAGACTGGATTCTTTTAATCTTTTCCACTTGAAAGATTGTTTCATTGAGGACTTTCAACTGATACCATATCACCAAGTAGGGGTGTGTGTGTGTGTGTGTGTGTGTGTGCTGCTAGAACAATGCTGCAAACAATATAATCCCTCTCTGGCAACATGCCATAAATAGCCTACAGCCAGTTGAGAATAGGGATGCTTGAGGAATTAGTTCTTTCTGAATTCTGATACACACTGCCCACATAAGCATGCACTGAAGAAATAGGTAGTTATCTGTATTGTATTTCACATTTTTTTTCTGAATGTTTCAATGTAACCCACCCCCCAAATTTCCACAATAGATATAAACACACATGTTTTAGAATAAGTTTAGAAATTCATTCTTTTAAGATAAATAATGCTTAGAAATGTGTATTTTATGAGAAAATAGTACTGTTTAAATATGAATTTTCATGCAGATTTTTTCCCCCAAAAAAGAAATTGCAGATTAATGTGAGTGAATGTATGAACACATGCCAAACTGATGCAGACTGGAAACAGGCTGATCTGTCCATTCCTAATTCTGGATAAATGATTATTTTGGTGCTAGTTTTGGCATTGTATGTAAAAATGGACTTAAAGGGATCAAAGGTTGATTTGTCTCTCTTTCAACCTCAATAACGTAGGAAATTGTTTTATACCAGGCCAGACTATTGGTCCATTAATAATAACAACAAATGGATTATTGGTCTGACCTGGTATAAGACAGTTTCCAATATTCTGATGGTTGAAAGAAAGACAACACAACACAACCATGTTGTTGTTGTTGTTGTTGTTGTTGTTGTTGTTGTTGTTCTTCTTCTTCTTCTTCTTCTTCTTCTTCTTCTTCTTCTTCTTCTTCTTCTTCTTCTTCTTCTTCTTCTTCACATCTAGCCCAGTATTGTCTAGCCTAACTAGCTATAACCTTTCATGCTCTCATGCAGAGGTCTTCACCATAGTCTGCTACCTGATCTTTTGCAACTGGATCTTTTGAAACTTCTACTTCCTGCATGAAGCCATATATCACATTCCCTCCCATACCAGCATCTCACTTTCTGCCATGATTGGGAGGAAGAGTTCAAGAGTTCAAACATTCCCCGATACTATGATCCCAATGAAGCTATTTCTATTAGGATGGCCTATATGGTCTCCATTCTCACAACAACCTTTGAGGTATGCTGGCTGAGAGAAGATTTTGTAGCCAAAAAAGAACTGAAGCCCAGTTATTCCCATGCTAACTCCAACTCTCTAACCAGTACACTGGCTAGTTAATTACTGGTGGCTGATTTAGAGTTGATTGATTCCGTGGCATCTCTTTTATAAAAGGGGGGGGGGGTTATAATCTGCTTCTAACTGTACTTAAAGTAATGGCATGGTGCACCTATAGCAGCAAAACCAGATGTCTTCACCTTCCCTACCTGCAATAAAACCTGTCTCTCCTGTATCGGTCTCTACAGCAGGCACAGTAATTCTCCAATAGTTTGACTTTATCCCTGATGGCACACTCTTACACTGCCTCCCAAAAGAGGAGGATGCCAACAAACTGGAACCTGGGGTCAGCTCATTAAGCTGAATAATAGAAGATTCAGGCCAGAGAAGAAACCTCTTCACACAGATGCACAAACTATAGAATCTGGTGCCACAAGTTGTGGTGAGGACCACCAACTTACTCAAAGGAGATAAGACGAATTCACAGAGGATGATGCGATCAGTAGTCACGATGGCTATATAATACCTCCAGGCCGAGAGGCCTCTGAATAAAAATTGCTTGGGAATAACAGCAGGAGAGGACAATTGCTCTCATGTACTGCTTATAGGCTTCCCATAGGCAGCTGGTTAGCTTCTGTGTGGAAAAGGATGCTCAAGTACATAGGTCTTTGGTCTGATCCAGCAGGGTTTTTATTATGTTCTTACTTTGAAATATGGGAGTTGTGAACCGGCAGTCTAAATACTATTGGAAAAAAGTCAGAGTTAAGAAGAGACAATTTAACAGCAAAGTTAATCAAAGTATAGAGGGGGAAAGGTGATTAAAAGCAACAACAGAAGTTACAATTGTCAGGCAAACATTTAGACGGGGAAGACTCACCACTGAGATAAATGCTAGACAGAGACTCAGGCGGATGGACTTAGATTAGCTACACGGGGACAATTCATTCTTGAATTGTACAGTCCTATATTACTTCCTAATCAATATACTGCCAAAAAGCAGCAAACCTACTGACTACAAGATAGGAGAAATGTGATCTGTAAAATAAGACTCTCTTCTAAAAGCTCTGATGGCACTATTCAGAAAATATCCACCGATGATTCAAACTAACTTTCTTTAATGTCCGAAAGTTAAGGCTTAGACAAGAAGGTAGAGCACTGTCAACTGGAGAAACAACAATCTGGACTCCAGCAGTGAAAATTGTGAAACGAAGATTCAAGCACATGTTCAGTATTAGCATTCTCAGGTAAATGTTGACCATAGACCACAGTGGGACACACATGCAACAATAGCTTCCTAGTCTATATGCCACTGCTGCTTGGGCAGATGCGCCAAAGAAGCCTGCCTGGTGACCCCTCCAGTGCACCCCACAGCCCTGACTTCACTGCCCCCTTGCCTTTGCCTCTGCGAGTAAGTGACAGGAGGCTATCGCTGCAACTTTGCCTTGAAATTTCCTAGTCTGTATCCAATGAGGAGAGACGTTCTTCTTCTGTAACAGGGCTGGCTACCCCCATCCCCTTCCTGCTTCAGACACTTGCATCTACCCAAAATCTGCTTCTCAGGGAAGAACCCTTCTCAGGGTTCTTCCCACAGGGCTTGGAATTTCCTACCGCAATATGTGGCATGGGGAGCTTTAACTGGTGGAGATTGGGGTGGTCAGCAGAAATTGGAATGGAAGGAAAATCCATCAGAACATAAGAAGATCTTTGCTGGATCAGAAGATCCTTGCTAAATCCGACCAAGCATGAGTCTTTCTAGTCCAAAATCTTGTTTCCCAGAGAGGACAGATGGTTGCATCCATGCTCAAAAGTAGCATATAGAGGCAGCTGCCCCCCCAACTGGTATTCAGAGATATACTGAATAGGAAAGTTCCTTTTAGCAATCATGGGAATTAGCCATTAGTAGATCTATCCTCCATGAATTTGTCTGCTTTCCTTTTCAAGTCATTGAACACAGTAGCCATTCCCTCTTGTGGCAGTGAATTCCATCAGTTGATTATGGTAATTTCTTTTGTATGTTCTGAATCTCCTTTTCATCATTTACATTAGGCAGCTCACAAGTATTGGGAGACTATTATTGTTCCTTTTACAGCTTTATTGACTTTGCTTGTTAACCAAGCTGGCTTCCTCTTTAATATGGGTGTGCTTTTACTAATCTGTACATTCCTGCATCATAGTGTTTTTGAGGAGCTGCAAAGCATCATGAAGGGATTTAACCATTATGTTTGCTCCATGTTTTAAAGTGAACTGATCTAATTAGCATTTCACAGACTGTTGCACGAATTGGAACACAGTTATCCTTCTGTTTTCACACTTTTCCAAGTTTTGCAATTCATTTCTCTGCTCAAAGAACTTACCAAAATACATAGAAAATGCTTTAAGCTACAGTGTGTACAAAAATGCCTATTATAGCATAAAATACACTTTTAGCACTATGTATGGTTTTATAGCTTTATTGCTAGTTTGTGGTATCTTTGCATTCCAGACTTCATCACAAAAATGTATATTTTGTGATAAATATTGTAATTTTTTAAAATAGCAAATTGATATGGAAACATGATGACTTATGAATGAAGACATGCAAAATTGACATAGACTGATCCACCAGCCCCTAGATTTCATCTCACGGATTCTCCTTTCCATTTTCCTCTTAACATACCCCCTCATTTGTTAGAAACTTCCTATTTTGAAATAAGACACAACTATATACTTTTGGGTGAAACCGTCCACAAAGGAATATGTTGAGTAAGATGACACTAAAATAATCTCTGTTCCTATGACTTTAAAACTTCCTTACATCTAACAGTAGTCCTGGGTGAAAGAATTTAGGATTAAGTCAAAGGTCACCTCCACTCTAGTCAGCTCCATGACCAACAATGCTAAGACACCATAATTTATTTTGTTGCTAGAAAAGTATGTTGTATTTTCACTACCCAAATATGCATTTGCCCAGTCAATGTAAAGACAGTTAATGCCATCCATTATTAAATCTTCTCCTCCACCTCAAGGCTCATCATTAAAGCTTTTGTCTGGGGTGAGGGGGCAAAGCACACCCTTCTTGTTTAGTCATTTAGTTGTGTCCGACTCTTCGTGACCTCATGGACCAGAGCACGCCAGGCATTCCTGTCTTCCACTGCCTCCCGCAGTTTGGTCAAACTCATGTTGGCCGCTTCAAGAACACTGTCCAACCATCTCATGCTGTCGTCCCCTTCTCTTTGTGCCCTCCATCTTTTCCAACATCAGGGTCTTTTCCAGGGAGTCTTCTTTTCTCATGAGGTGGCCAAAGTATTGGAGCCTCAGCTTCAGGATCTGTCCTTCCAGTGAGCACTCAGGGCTGATTTCCTTCAGAATGGATAGGTTTGATCTTCTTGCAGTCCATGGGACTTTCAAGAGCCTCCTCCAGCACCATAATTCAAAATCATCAATTCTTCGGTGATCAGCGTTCTCTATGGTCCAGCTCTCACTTCCATACATCACTACTGGGAAAACCATAGCTTTAACTATACGGACCTTTGTCGGCAAGGTGATGTCTCTGCTTTTTAAGATGCTGTCTAGGTTTGTCATTGCTTTTCTCCCAAGAAGCAGGGGTCTTTTAATTTTGTGACTGCTGGCACCATCTGCAGTGATCATGGAACCCAAGAAAGTAAAATCTCTCACTGCCTCCATTTCTTCCCCTTCTATTTGCCAGGAGGTATGGGACCAGTGGCCATGATCTTAGTTTTTTTTAATGTTGAGCTTCAGACCATATTTTGCGCTCTCCTCTTTCACCCTCATTAAAAGGTTCTTTAATTCCTCCACACTTTCTGCCATCAGGGTTGTGTCATCTGCATATCTGAGGTTCTTGATATTTCTTCTGGCAATCTTAATTCCGGCTTGGGGTTCATCCAGTCCAGCCTTTCGCATGATGAATTCTGCATATAAATTTAAGCAGGGAGACAATATACAGCTTTGTCGTACTCCTTTCCCAATTTTGAACCAATCAGTTATTCCATATGCAGTTCTAACTGTAGCTCCTTCTCCCACATAAAGATTTCTCAGGAGACAGATGAGGTGATCAGGCACTCCCATTTCTTTAACAACTTGCCATAGTTTGCTGTGGTCGACACAGTCAAATGCTTTTGCGTAGTCAATGAAGCAGAAGTAGATGTATTTCTGGAACTCTCTAGCTTTCTCCATAATCCAGCGCATGCTTGCAATTTGGTCTCTGGTTCCTCTGCCCCTTTGAAATCCAGCTTGCATTTCTGGGAGTTCTTGGTCCACATACTGCTTAAGCCTGCCTTGTAGAATTTTAAGCATAACCTTGCTAGTGTGTGAAATGAGCGCAATTGTGCATCAAGGCTTTGTTGCACTTAAGATTTCCAGCTTATTGAAGTCTATGGTCTCTCTAGCACACTGAGCAATACCTCTCCATATCCACTCTTTTCTGTAGACTATATATACAGGGAAATGGCGTAAAAGACATTCTGAGGTGGGTGGACTACTCTGCCGCTATCTCTTTCTCCTCCAGCAAAAGCTCCTTCAATTGGTGAACTAAATGCCACTATGAGGCAGGGTTTTTCCTCAGAGCAAGGTCTTATGGGAGAAGTTAGGGATGGGATAGGTAGTCCTTGTTGCTATTCAGCTGTATCAGTCTGGTCCTGTTGTGGTTCAAGCTGAGCCTGCCTCTTTTGTACAGACATCTGTGCCTTGAAACCACACAGCCCTGCCTGTTTAGTTGGCCATTGTATATAGTCATAGTTCCATTTTTAATCCATCTTCTTTAATAAAACTCACTCTTGTGACTTTTGACTATAATTTAGATGTTGGAAGAGAAGTAAGATTATTTGGATTTCTGTCTGTGTATTTTCCAACTGATCCACATGAATCAGTGGTCTACAATATTTTATCTTTATTGATACACATTGTGATTACACCTCAGAGAAGGTAATGCTCCAGAAACATTAGGTATGTTCATATGAGATCCATGAGCCATTGCAGATGATAAAAAATGTACTATTTTATGGAATTCAAGCCAGACCATTAACTTTGTATTGCATAAAACCACTAGGTTAGAAGTTTTAATTGAATGGGTTTGCACTTCCTATTTTTTTTTATTTTCAACGACACTCAGTTTTTATCTTATTTTTGAAATACATGTGCAGAATGAAAATGCAGGATTTTCCCTACACCAAAATTCCAAGGACCTTTTAAAAAAGAATGTTGCTTATATACACCCACACAAAATGTGCTAATGTATGTATATCAGCGTTGAAACTATATGACATTAAAGTAATCCACCGTTAGATTTTTTTTTACCTCTTTCTGTTTTGCAAAACATAAGTGGTGGGGGGCAATATGATTGGGACTATGACACTGGGGGAAATTGCACCATCTGTACACAAAAGGAATGTATCACCAGATCTGTGGGAATACCAAGATATGCAAAAGTACAAGAGGGTGGGGTGGCTCAAGAGAGGGCCCTTTCAAGAAACAACCCCAATGTGGACTTAGCATGCTGTGAACATGGGATGCTGACTGGATGTGTCAGTGAGAAGTGAGAAGAGGGCATGGAAAGCTGTGGCTGGAATTCTGAACAGGAAATCCTCTAAAGTGCAACATTCTGACTACCGTGCAATGCCAATATTTGTGCATCTCCCCTGGTGAACTGCACATGTTCTTCCAACTGCCACATCTAACTGTTGAGGAGAGGTGCCATTTCTCATTTCACACATCACCCAGAAAGTTCAAAATGAGCGTCCTTTGTTGTCACTTTCGTATGATGCTCAAAACCACTTTCTCAACCTCTCTACTGAAAATGGCCCAGTCAGCTTGGTAGGAGGAGACGTGATAAGAAGACCCTGACCCTCCAGTCTGGTGTTTTATTCTGGGTGCATTCTGCAACATATTTCTGACACAATAATAGTGAATGAGCGGTTGCCTTATTCTGCTTTGGTCTGTTCTACAACACTTCCCCAATCCTGCCATATTATTGCTGTCTGAGGGTCGAAAGCTCAAGAAATCCAGAACAAAAATAAACCAGAACATTTGTGGTATAAGAAGTTACAGGATTTCAGCAGAAGCCTTCTGGAGATGCACTGGCTGGAAGTGAAGCAATATGAACACCCCAACACTTTTGTAGATGCAAACAGTATTGAAAGCAGAATCATGTGTGTCCACTCCGATAGCATCATGAGCACCAATAATAATCATGAATGCAGAATAAAAAGAATGTCTGGAGGGCCCCTGGAGATTTCATTGCACTACTATAGCTCCTTGTGATACTGATGTTAACTTCCCTGAAACACCAAAATCACAGTCTGTTTGTTAGCACTCAGCTGGGCACGACATCGTCACCTAAAGTGCTAATGTGTTTGGTGGAGCTTCTCCTGAGATCATAGACATGAATAGATAATTAATTTGTATGCCCCCTTTCCACAGTTCAAACCATGCTCAAAGTGGCTTACAACATGTACAAGAAAAATGTATAACTACAACATAACAAAAGTAGTCATAAGCAATAAAAAAGTTTTAAAAATACATAACCAAACTGAGCAATTTCCACATAAACCACAATAAGGAAGCAAAATAAAGATACAAACATTAATATCAATAACAGCAACAACACACCCCCAACAACCCCTGCTCTGCAAAGCAGTACCCCAGCCCAAGAGTCTGTTCAGCAGCCTCAGTTTTTGTAGCTGGAGTCAGTCAGGGCCCCACCCTCCCAGGCCAGATGGGAAAAGGCCTGCAAGGCAGGGAGCAGGTCTCCCAGGATTCACAACCAAGACAATATAAATGGTCAAGGCAGACATAAAAAATAGTAAGCAGAAGACAGAAGTTAGCAGGAGGACTTACAAAACCCCAAGATGGAGCTGTCTCTGTTTAGTGTGGGAAACGATAGCTAAGTTGTAGTTGTGGGAGAGGTAGCTGGAAGTCCAAGTGTACAATCTCTGGAAAAGATGTGGTAAAAAATGTAAAGGGACCCCTGACCATTAGGTCCAGTCACAGACGACTCTGGGGTTGCGGCACTCATCTTGCTTTACTGGCCGAGGGAGCCAGAGTACAGCTTCCGGTTCATGTGGCCAGCATGACTAAGCCACTTCTGGCAAACCAGAGCAGCGCATGGAAACGCCGTTTACATTTCCGCCAGAGCGGTACCTATTTAACTACTTGCACTTTGTGCTTTCGAACTGCTAAGTTGGCAGGAGCAGGGACCGAGCAACGGGAGCTCACCCCGTTGTGGGGATTCGAACCGCCAACCTTCTGATAGGCAAGTCCTAGGCTCTGTGGTTTAACCCACAAGATTATTTGCAATACAGTGTTATCTTGAATAGGAATTGTAACCCAATTAAGCCCTAAAATGAAGCTTGTAGGAATCACTAACTTTTCCATGGCATCATTTAGTTCAAGCAATAACAAAGATTACCAGCCACATGTTTTCAATACCATTAGGAATGCAATGTTTATCATGACAGCTGACCGGACAGTAGAGGAACAAGATGGAAATCATGCCATTAACCATGCAAATTTCTTTCACATCTGTACCAATTTGCCATTTGCACAAACGCCACTAAAATAAACTGGATTACTGTCATTATAGAAATGCCGTCTCCATCTCTGCAGTTGTGCGGTCCTTTTTGTTTCAACGTCTTCCACAACGATGAGCTAAATGCAGTTGTAATTGCTTACGGATGAAAATTACACACTTTTAATTATAAAATATTTGGAAAAGAGTACTTTTGAAATAAGTGGTCTTATTTTCAAAAAACATCTTGCTGGAATAAGCATGCAGTGATAATTTAGATGCAGGGCGCAATCACTGAGTTTCTGTATGAGCACATTGATAAGTAGCACAGAGAAATGAAGGTAGAAGAGGGCCGGCAGCCTCATCCATCTAGCCCATGGGTCGGCAAACTAAGGTCCGTGGGCCGGATCAGGCCCAATTGCCTTCTGGATCCGGCCCGCGAATGGTCCGGGAACCGCTGCGTGGATCGCTGGTTCTTTTTAAATTTTAATATTTCCATTCAACTTTCCCAACAACAATGTGGAGTTCAAAGCAGCTCACAATAACAGCAAAAACGTTAAAGATTAACAAACATTACAACCATTGTAACCACATCCAAAGCACAATGGTATATAAATAAGGCACGGAGCAAATGGATACAATTCAATGCAAACTTGTAGAGATTCGGAAGATCTGAAATGGTGCTGAGCACCAGCTTTGTAGCAGGTGACCTACACTTTCTGGGAAGGGGTTTCTTCACCCAGGGAAGCAGCAGCACACTTCCAGGCAGCAATATCTTTCATAGTTTGACTTCTTCGTCACCCTCGAAGGCAAAAATTGATCAGTTCCATGTTGGTTTTGTAGAGGTGGCAGCATGAACCAGCGGGATTTGGCAGAGTGAGGCACCACTTCAGCCAGATGGGGTTGAAAATGGAGCATCAAAGTTTTGGAAGGGAGAAACTGACCTGGACTCCCTAAGCTATCACACCACCCTTAGACACCATGGCAAATGCTGCCAGGTCATCTGCTGGTCTAGTTTGCATCTGATAGTAGAGGGAAGCGCCATCTTGTCTTTTGCTTCACGCCACAAAATACCTTGGCGTCATCCTGCACTGACATAACTTTATTGAATAAAACTGCAAACTATTTATCTTAGCTTCATTTCTCTTCCAGACCTCACTCACCCCTTGCAAATGGAGTGCTGCCATGTCTTAATGTAACAGATACTTCTCAGAAGGACACTATTTTGAATAGCATACTTTCCATGCTAATTCAGTATAAAATATTTAAATTCCATCGTATTTATGCAGGATAATAAAACCAGGTTTCCTAATGGTATACTGCTTCAGGTTTGTCAATGCTTTCCACTCTCCGCTCTTCCTGAGATTAACCTTTGCACAATGTTAAACAGTGGAGGATGATCCATTTGGTTCAATGGGATGCTGCCTCACAATCTGTCAGATACCAGTCAGCCCCACCTGCCTGTCTTCTTCCTGCCTAGGGGGTGGCACTATGTCCCACCCCATGAATCTCAGGATTTGGGATGCTAGCAACCCTGGTGTTGATTATTGTTAGTCTAACATGCCTAAAATGGGTGGTTGGCTTTCATATGCAAAAGTAAAAACAATAGCACTAATCCTCGAATTTAGGTGTTAGCTAAACATCTTCCTAAAGATATACTTTACCTCACAATTGATGTTACTTGCATAGGTACAAATAGATGTGCACATGCAACAGCCTTTTGATTTTTAGCATCCTCCTCTTTGGGAACAGCTGGAAAAACATATAAACTACTTTTTAAGCCCACAAAAGAAGGTATTTCCTTTGTCATATCTTATTAAATTTAAAGAAAATGGATTGAAATTATGACTTGATCTAATACACCCTGTCAGAAATAGCTTGAAACTGACTGCGAAGTGCTCTTTCAAAACATCTGAATTTTTCCTGTTGTATATGGATAAAAAGAACAGAAAGAATGAAGGATTAACGTTAAGAGCGAATAGCAAATCTGCCTTGAAAACAAAGGAGATAGAACTTCATTCTGTACAGAGTTCCTTGGAAGTAATTTTCATAAGTTTCAGTGGAAGTTACTTCTAAGTAAATGTTCTTAAGATCACAGTATAAAGAGCATTAAAAAAACACACCCCATACTAGCTGAAAATTGTCCACAAGTTGCAAAATCTGTCCAATTATTAGACGAATAACACTTGAGATAAAATCACCATGGTAATGCAATGCTTTAAAGCCACATTACAATACAATTTTAATGTGACACATCTGTTCAGAGTAATGTAAATGTCTTGCTGGCAATATAGAGAGAAAATTTCATATTTTTAAAAATTGCAAAAGAATGGAGTAATCAGGTGACACATTTAACAATAAAAGAAGAGATTTACTATTGGTTTGAAGAAGGCACTACTGAATGGATGCTTTTATTCTAAACTAGCAAAATGCCTATCATTATGAAGGGAGGGCTTGCCTTCTATTGCAAGGATACCTGGGGTTGCACTAGTCTAGCCTTTCACAACCTGGTAACCCACTGAGCTGATGGGAATTGGAGGGCACCAGATTTGAGAAGATTGCGCCAGTGAATCCTCTGAGTCTGGCTGCAGGAACTCTGTCCGTGAAGGATAGGCCACCCAGAGTGAGAAATGAAGGGTATTTTTTTTACCCCTAAATGCAGGGCATTCGTTCTCCATATAGGAGTGGGTGGCACTCAACAATTCCTTATATAAGAGGTTGTTGGGCTAAAATGAAAATCAGCTCCCTATCCCCAGTGATACTGTCAGTGAGAACTGAATCTCTTCCCTTCCTCTGCACGGTCCCATCCTAGGTTCTGCTTCATGGTCACACTAGAGTGTGAGGTACAAATGCAAACTTACATATAAGAAAACTCAAGTGAATGCATAAAAGGATGCAGCTATATAAAATCATTAACTTCATCTCTTCTGAAGCATTCGTCCTTTTTATTTTTGATAAGCATTAAGCCATATGTTTATAAATGGCAAAGCAGCCCAATCAGTTACCTTGACATATATATGCCAAAATAAACACGTATTTAAAGCAACTTGTATAACTCCGTTTGTCTTGGAGTCAAATCAAACCAAAAGTATTTGCTGGGTATTCCTTTTCCTTTTAAATCCAGTGCACTGCACACTTCTCTTTCATGACAGGTAAACAGTTGGCAAGGAACTCCCTCTTGTGGTCAAACATTTTTAATTAGAAAAAGAAATTTGCACTCAACTGATGGTCTGGATTATGAGAACATGGGTCACTTGAACCCATTAAGATTAACAATACTGATATAAGTGGCTTTACTGAAGCAATTCATTACAAATTAGGACTGAATTCTGAAACATATGCTCTTAATTTTTGGTTGAAAAGGAGGGATTTTCACCAGTGTTAAGGATAAATCAAATTTGATGTCACATTTCTTTTTCCTTTGAAAAAGAAGCATTTTGCAATAAGATCTTTACTGACCACAGCTTCATGTATCTCAGTGTGGGAGCAAATTGATTAAATGCAACCACAGCACAAAGCATTATACACGAACCATTATGTGAGTCCAAAGTCACAGAAAACAGTGCACTAAAACCATTGGCAAGAGCTAAAGCTCAGTGCAGGGATGCGGGTGGCGCTGTGGTCTAAACCACAGAGCCTAGGGCTTGCTGATCAGAAGGTCAGTGGTTCGAATCCCCGCAACGGGGTGAGCTCCCGTTGCTCGGTCCCTGCTCCTGCCAACCTAGCAGTTCGAAAGCACATCTAAGTGCAAGTACCTTCTCTGGTGGGAAGGTAAGCGGCATTTCCATGCGCTGCTCTGGTTCACCAGAACCAGCTTAGTCATGTTGGCCACATGACCTGGAAGCTGTACGCCAGCTTCCTCGACCAGTAAAGCAAGATGAGCGCCGCAACCCCAGAGTTATCCGCGACTGGACCTAACGGTCATGGGTCCCTTTATCTTTACCTTTAAAGCTCAGTGCAAACACATCTGCTTTGGGTTCAGAAAGTGCCAAATTCAGTTCCTGATGTCTCCAGGTGAGACTGGTCTGAAACACTAGACAGCCACTGTCATTCAGTATAGACAATACCTAGCTAGATGGACCAGGACCTCTCCAAACAAACAGAAAAGCCATGCAGCAGTTAGCAACAGGAGTGGGACAGAGCTGGAGCAATAGCCTCCTGAGTGTGGTGTTATTGCTACTTGCTTGGAAGGGATATCTCATAACAAGGTCCAGGGTGTGCAGATCCACCATTGGACAAGGTGCTTCTGTTTAGCAAGACGTTCAAAACTGGTAAGCTATCTGGTGATGCTCCCGAACACTTCAAAAACTGAATATTAAACTGTGTGAAGCGTCTGGGGGCAAACTTCTCCCTCTCTCTCTGAAACACAAAAAGGGTTTTTCCAAAGCTCTCATAATTTCCCCATTGCTACTGACTGAGTGATAGAGCAGGTTATGGAGAGACAGGGACAGAGGTGAGTCTCAGTAAGGATGGGAAATAAAATAAGGGAAAAGCAAGCTGGGATTGCCAATCTTTATGGTCACATTTCCACCATTTATGATTTAGTGGGCATCTTGCAAGTAATATATATGATGGGAGATGGCTGCTGTGTTGATCAACAGTTGTGGGAGAGATGTTGCAACTTCCTCATTTTATGAGGTCTGTTTCTCTCAGGGATTTTATGACATGCTGGTATATGAGTATATGGATCTCTATATCATTTTGCCTTTGATCCAAAGGCCCAGAAGGAGGCTATACCCAGTCAACAGCTCTAAATTTGCTCTTCACATTTGATATTACAGGGTTGGGAAGCTGATGAAATGCTAATGAAAATCTGAATGTCCTGTGTTCTAAGTTACCTGAGCAATACAGATGCACTAGCAATTTGCTACTCCATCATTTAGATTTTTGGACATGGTTCAGACTGCTGTGGACATGTAGTTTATAACAGATTTCCATGTCCTTCTCTTTTTTGCTCTTACAGCATGGTTGGAGAACATTGGGGGGTGGGTTGAGAGACAAATTACTCCAGTGGAAAGTTTCCAGGGGGCACATTCCAAAAGATGACAAGGGTCAGAGCCACAAATTGGTGTGGCCAGACAGTGCACACTTAACACTCCCCACTAAAAACGCACACCTTTTGACACAAGCAAACAATCTCTCACACATACCTAGCATGCACATGTGTGCACACACAGAGAGGAATCCTGGCATAATGGTGATTTAGGAACGGAACGATCTGTTTCTGGATCACTCACTGCCTTTGCTGTGTGCGCAGAAAAAGTAGATTACAGATAGCTGATACACATGAGCAAGTACAGTTATTTGAATTTTGCACTAAAAGCAAACTTGAAGTTATGGCATGATGGCATGAGAATTCCAGCAGTAAATATGCACACATATCTTCACTGATTAAACTGCAGCCCAGAAAAGATTTTGGTGTGATCATGTACATAGATGCTTGTGCCCTTAGTAAGCTGTAAAGAAAAAAGAAGGGACCAAACTAAGAGGTAGATTGACACCAAACTGAGATTGACTGGCTGCCTTTCATGGATGCTGGGGCAGTAGATTTTCTGCATTGGGAGAGGTGGAATAGATGGCCTTTGAGGTCCCTCCCAACTCTAGGATTCTATGAAAACTGCAAAAAAATTATGCATGCATGCATGCACACATTGCACTGATTAAATCACAGTGCAAAAAAAGAACATGGGTGTGGTAATGCCACTGCATGAGGATCCCCTTTGGAGTGGGGCTTTAAGCAATGGGCACATATTTCTAGATGTGCACTAGAAACCTGTAAGGGGAAAATATTTCAATGGCACCCTACATCAAATGACACCTGTACTAATTCCAAAATAAATTGTAGAAATTATCAGCGTTCAACCAGAAGGCAAGAGGAGTGAATTGCAGGACAGAGCCAAGCCATGAAATAATAATGAAATGGAGTGGGAAATCTGCCCACCCAAGTTTATTTTTGGAAAACTAGGAATGCACAAATGATATTAACCAAGCTTTCATATATAACCCAACTCTCCGACATTTCATCATGAAAACATTCCCAGCTTTATGATTATAATTAATTAACAGTATTATGGTTTTGGCCTGAGAGAAAAGCGTTCTCTTGGGCCAGCCTTTGACATCAGAGCAGCACATGAAACTCCTGTGTGGCATTTGAGTGCAGAGTTCTGACTTGTACGTTGGGGAATGGGGGCTGATTTCATCCTCTCTTTATGAATAAATGAGGACGAATAAGGCTTAGTGTGGCTAATACATTAGGAAGATTAGTGATTACAACACATCTCTGAGAATGAGGAATCAATTAAAATAATAGCGGAGCTGCGGCAGTGTTTTGTCTACGGGTTCTATAACAATGTCTGTCAAAGGCAAATTATGCCATCAGTGAACTACTAGCAGTAGAAAAGGCAGTGTTTCCACCTTCCCAGATCTGTGTTACAAAGGTGGCCTTCTGGACTTTTCTGACCACATGTATTCAAGACATCCCTGCCCCAGGACTAGAGGTCCTCACACCAGGTGCCTGAAATATGGTTGCTCCCCCCAGGGGCGGAGGAAGGGGTGTGTGGTGGGTGTCACCACTGGGGGGACGGGACAAAATGCTGGGCGGCACTCACCGCAGGGCCTGCAGCGTGCCTGAGCCACCGTGTTGGCTTGGGTGCACACAGGCTCCATGCTGCCCAAACAGTGCGCTTGCTGCCTCCGCCCCTCAGCTGTAGGGTGGCTGAGTGGGAGGAGGCAGGCAGACTCTGGAGGCCCCACAGTGCACCTCACCCCTATGGGATGGTTCGCCCGTCCCTGGGCATGCCATCCCAGGCCCCCCAGTGGCTTCCTCCACTGCTGGCTCACCCAAGCCAGGGTCACATGATCAGGGGAGATGGCAAGCCAGTGAACTGCCCAGCTAGCAGTTCCTCCTGGAGAGGAAAAGGAAGAACATGGAAGCCCCTCCCCTTGCTGAGAGCCAGGAAGGGGTGGAGTCCGCAGCTCCTATATTAGCTCCCAGTGTGAGCTGCTACAGGGCAGAAGCTGTACACTCCCTGCCCCCCCGGGGGGGGGAGGGGAGAGACATTGTTTTGAACCCGTCTGGCTATTGTGTATGGCGTCAGGCAAATGGCTCCAATTCTAATTTCCTATTCTAATAGCTGGCGGGGTTTGCTGTTTCACATATTATCAGGTTATTGCTCATTACTTCTCCTCTTTCAAAGTGCTACTTTGACTCATCACTGCCCCCTCATTGAAATGATTTATTGACTTCCTTTTTCACTGGTTGCTCAACTTTTGTACACCCTTCCCCATTCTCTGCCACTGGCTTAAATGTGCAACCACTTCTGTAATAGCTCTCTCACACACCCTTTTTCTTCACAGATCTACCCAGCATACCATGCATAATAGCAAGCTGGTCAATTGTTTGAGAGGGAAGTTACTATTCATTGCATCCCTAGAGGCTACAAGTTTATGTTAATATTTAATTCTGTACAGAAGAATGATTGAAAAGAAACCTTCCTCACAAACATGGTTACGTAAAAATCTAACCATGTGGCACACTCATAAGAAAAGTAAACTTCAGTATGGAAGGATGCGAGGGAAATTATTTTGACTATGTATTGATATAAACAACAATATAAGAATAGATTTGGGCCACAGTTTCTGCTCTGCGACATAGGAACTGTCAGAATTATTGTTTGAAATTGTATGCAAATAGTAGTGATATTCAACCTAATCTACAAACCACTTAAAGCAGCTGTTTTTGAATTTAAGCTGATTTAGACATACTGAAGTTTCTGGCAGCTAGAATGTGTTTGGAGGAATGGGGAGGAATGCTGACTGTTGGCTTTAGTGCTAGGATGAGACTTGCTGTCTAATGTCTTGAAAATTTACTTCCCTGAGAAAGAGGCTTCTGGTTTTGCTACCTCATTCTCAGAGCCATCACAGCCATGAGGCAGGGGGTGGCTGATGCCTCAGGTGACAGAAGTCCATTAGGGGCAGAAGCCTATAGATGCCCCACCTGCCTTGTCACTGGCAGAAAAGCGGGTGGAATTCCTTCATTTGGTTGCATTCATCTTTACCGACATCTATGGGCTTTGATCATTTTCAAATGCAACTTCTTTTCTCTTTAATTGATGAGAATAGTTGTAAAAATACCGGAGTTCTTTTTCCATGTCCATGGTTGATTATTAGCTCTAGAAAGTCCCTTTCACAAATAGAAAGCAGCTTTCCATTCACACAAGGAACTGAGGTCCAGCAGAGGCTCCAGTTGGAGGAAGGGAGGCATTTTTTGCTAATTTCCCCTTCCTCTTGTGTCCCCAATGCCACTTCTCACACTGTTTTGGAGGGATGTCCAAATCTTCTGAGCAGATTTTTTAGGGCAACCAGGGGATGGGGAGGGGAGGAATCAGCAAATATTGTCTCCACCCAACTTCCACCAATGGAAGTATCCCATGAGTGAAGCTCCACTAACTGGGATTTTCGATTCAAGGTTACATGCCACATCACTATACTGGTCTATGAGCTTATGGCAACAGATGGAGATTTCCATTATTGGGGAGAGATTCTAAATCCCCAAATTTATTGTATGCGCCTTATGTAAACATAACCCACCATTTTTTCCATACTTCTAATTATCTGAATTTTATGGTGGTCCCATAGGCTATTTAGTTATTCTGCTTTTTTAATTTGCAATTGACAGCCACATTATTAAATCATTTGACAAATCTTCTCAATTGTATCTCTCTCCCCTAAGTTCTCCTTCATTCATTTTGTGTCAATTACCTTGATTCATTTCCTAGTGAAGTGTAACATGACATCATATGAACTCCCCACCTGATTATATTAGATAGTCAGAAATTTGTATGCTTCATCGGGTCTTTTAGATGTTTCATTGGATTTTTCAGTCATTTCCTTTGGTTCATTTGGTCATTTCATTTGGGAAAATGCCCAGGAGAACTTCTCTCGTGAAGCTTCAATAATCAGAGACGACTTTTTGCCCAGATCTAATCTATCCTAAAAGGCAACATTTGTTGGGCAGGAAAGTCTTCTGCAAATATTTGGTTCAACCCTATCCTACCTTGAGAAGCAATCCACAAAGGAATTTATAGGGTTGGGGCTGAACATTTTCAGCATGAAAAATGATCCCAAATGTCCTTCAAGAGCTCTCTCTCGAAAGTTTGTCTTTACCCCATATATGCCCACTCTACTGCTTCTATCTGTGAAACTGCCACTGGTACATATGCCACATAATGTTAATTCTGCCCTTGTAGTAAACTGAACTTTAAGCATGGTAGCATCTACACTTTGGAACTCTTTGCCTCTTGACATCAGGCAGGCACCTTTGCTGTACTGTATTTATCAGGGACTGGACAGAGGAGGAATGGTAGAGATCACCTCCCCAGCCTGATCCTTCCAGAGAAGAAGGAGACAGTTCAGAATAGGGGTTTGAGGGAGGCCACAACTCAGAGGCCAATGAGGGGGAAAGCTGGGATATAATGGGAGTGGAGGAGGAGGAGGAAGAAGAAGCACCAGGAGAGAGACAGCTGACAGACTCAGTGTCTTTAGAAAGCATTCCAGACCGCCCTCTCCCAGAACCCAGCAGGCATTGGAAGTAGGAGAGCAGAGAGCTCAGAGGCAGAAGGCACAGATCAGCCACTGTAGGGATGACGTATAATGGGAGAGACGGAGGGGGTGGTGTTCACTCAGAGCAACACCATTACTCCAAGAGGCTGCATTTCTAAGCCTCTCTCTGTGATTATTGAATAAACAAGATTGGTAAGATCCATTCTTGGCAACCTACTGTGGGGGGTGGGATCCTCTAAAGCCTGACAGTGTTTGGCACCTGCGAAAAGCATTTTTGTTCAGGCAAGCCAATCAACTCAAGTAAAAGCTGACATGTGCTTTAATCTGGTTTTCACTGATAGTTGATTTTAAATTTTTTTAATTGAAAAATACTTGTTGTTAACTTTTATCTATTAATGTTCTTTTTTTTTTTGCACAGCACCTAGATTAAGCTTCTCTTTACAATCAAGTGAGAAATATATAGATATATTTATCTCACTTGATTGTAAAGAGAAGCTTAATCTAAGTGCCTATTTGAACCCATAAACCAAAATACTTTGTGTCCATGCACTTTATAGTTCTCCTGGGAACTTTGTGGCTCGGGTGCCTTGGCACACAAGAGGGCTGAAATGAGCAGGACCCAAAGTGCCCTGTTCACCTCCAGAGTCTGCCCACCATCAGTCTCCTCCTTTTCATGCTCCAAGGAGCTCCATACCTTGAGGAAAAGAAGAAGATGAGTGGCAGCAGGCTGTTTAGAGGCACCAACAAAGCCTGGTCCTACAACAGGGATTGGACTGGAGCTATCCCCATATTATCACATCATTCCTGGAAGAAGAAGACAGTATTTGCATCATTTAAGCCAGGGATAAAGGCTCCAGCCTTCTTCTGTTGGTGCTTTCTGATGGCCCTAAAGGGAAGTGGGAGCTGGAGGTTGTGGCAGCAGGTGCTTCAAGGCCCCACAGGTTTTTGTGGGTGCCCAGAGCAGGCTCTTGAAAAAGCTCAACCCTCGGGGGGGGGGGGAGTGAGCATTGTGAGTGCTTCACCACCAAGAGCTCTGTCTCATCACCCCTACTTTCCATTGACAAACTTGTCATAGAGAGCATGCGAGAAGCATTTAAGTTGGTTACATTGAAAAATGAAGTGTCTATAGGTTACAAATTTACTCTTCCAGCAGCAGAATTCCAGGATCAAACTATCATTAGACATATAAGAGATGCACCACCTCCTTCATTCTTTCCCACCACAACTATACCACATCTAAATGCACTTCTAAGCTATATAACAATTTTACTTGATGATGCTATCTGTGAAAGATCTAGATATGAAGGTTGTTGTGGCACTAGCATAAAACTCTGCTGCTGTTGCCCATATTTGTTCAGCACCATAGAAATGGCAATTGTGCTGGCAATATCTATCAATTAAGTCTGTGTCTCACCCTTTTTCAAAAGGAGCTCAATGATATCAGGATACAATTAAAAAATACAGTATATATGTGTGTGTGTGTGTGTGTGTGTGTGTGTATCACACATTTAAGAACAATTAGAGACATCTAAAAGCTCTTGCCAACCTAGCAGTTCGAAAGCACGTCAAAGTGCAAGTAGATAAATAGGTACCACTCCAGCGGGAAGGTAAATGGTGTTTCCGTGCGCTGCTCTGTTTTCACCAGAAGCGGCTTAGTCATGCTAGCCACATGACCCAGAAAAACTGTCTGCAGACAAATGTCAGCTCCCTCGCCAAGTAAAACGAGATGAGCGCCGCAACCCCAGAGTCGTTCACAACTGGACTTAACTGTCAGGGGACCTTTACCTTTAAAGGCAATTAAAAACATCTAAAACTTGTTAGCAAAGTGACTTAAATAAAGCAGAGTAAGTCCAGGGAGAAAAATCCTCATAATAAAAGTGGTATATGACGAGAAGAAATAAACAGAGAGGTTTTTTCAGTTCTTACTCCCAACCTTGTGCCTAGTAGGGAAACATTCAACCAAATGTACAGAGGAAAACTCCCTCAGAAGTACACAGCCAATGAGAGCATGTGCTACCTCAGTGAGAATTGTGCCACACTCCCTGGTTGCTAAGCAACACTTTCCACCATCATCCTCTCTTGGTTGGCTAATTTACTAAGAAGAGAATTAAACCTTAAGTAACAAACAGAATGATTCCTTCTGATGCACTTCCAACAAAACTATGTCACTGCACCCCCACAGACTTCTTTGCGCGGTGGCCAGCTTGATCAGTTCATACATACCTTGAGTCTGCTGCTTACTGCAGTTATAGGCTCTGAAATAAGCCCTTCATCCCTAGTGTAAATGTAGAATGGAATCTGAATTAAAACAAATGTTTTAATTCCATAGTGCTTGTGTTATGCCTACATAACATTGTAGGCATAACATTGACATGGTTAGTAGCATATGCTGGCTCTACCTTGCTTCATAATATTTAATACATTAATTGTAATTTGTAGGCCTATAAGTATGCTGCTGACATAGACACAGATATTTGTTCGTGGAGCTGTTTTGATATCAGGGAACAAATGTTTCCCAGCTGGGTTATGTAATAAATTGCTCCTACTGTTTGTGACGGGCTAGAAGCAACTCTAACAGATAACCACTGTTCTACAAAAGGGAAACTGACAGCTTTTTCTTTTCAGCCATGGACACTGGCTTTGATTGTAAAGACATTGCTACCTTTGCTTCGGGTTTTTAGTCCAAGACCCTCTTCACATTCCTCATAAAATCCATAGACCCTTTTGTGCTTGTTATTCTAACAGCGAACTGGGCAAAATACCACTCCAGCTGCAAACAATCAAAGCACTCCATAGCCCACTTGTGCACCGATATTGCTGGCGTACGGTATCCACAGGCGCTCTGTTATAGGGGAAAATCAAACATTTGAAACACATGGCTCCATATGTCAACCATCTGTCCCAGGATTTTAAAGTTCTAGAAGTTTCACTTTGCCAGCGTGCTTTACCTTAAGGTTACGGTACACTGGAGAAAGTTGAATTGTTCGTACAAGAAGTGATTATTCTTGCGAAAGCTGAGAAAAGCAGCTAACTGGATATATTTGCGATGGTTTGTAATCCTGGAAAGAAAATTCCACTCATGTCTACTATAAAGTTAACGAAGGCCTGATTCTTATGTTCGCTTTCTGCAAGGACTTAATTCACTGGCTCATCGTCACATGGAGAGGTTCTGCTTTGCAATAGCTCCCTGAAGGGTGTGTGTGTTGCGGGAGAGATAAAACATTGGCACATCAGAGGATAGACTTCAAAAACTTTGCTTCTTTTCTCAGTCTATTGTCTCGCTATTCTCCTGCAGGTCCTTAAAGTATTAGGGTATTAGTATTAGCTTAAAGGTAAAGGGACCCCTGATCATTAGGTCCAGTTGTGACCGACTCTGGGGTTGCGGCGCTCATCTCACTTTATTGGCCGAGGAAGCCGGTGTACAGCTTCTGGGTCATGCGGCCAGCATGACTAAGCCGCTTCTGGCGAACCAGAGCAGAGCACAGAAATGCCGTTTACCTTTCTGCCAGAGCGGTACCTATTTATCTACTTGCACTTAGACGTGCTTTTGAACTGCTAGGTTGGCAGGAGCAGGGACTGAGCAACAGGAGCTCACAGGATTCGAACTGCCGACCTTCTGATCAGCAAGTCCTAGGCTCTGTGGTTTAACCCACAGCGCCACCCGTGTCCCTTAGTATTAGCTTGGGGAACCCCAAACCATCAGGCCTATGGATGTTGCTCAGTTCCCCTAGCAAGCTGGAGAGGATGAGCACTATGCTGTCCTCCCTCAACACAGGGTTTATGAAGATGTAGGAAAGGAAGGTGCAGGGAAAGAAGGTAATCTATGCTCTTGTTAACAGTCTGAGTGGGCTACTGTAAAGCATTGTACATGGGACTGCCCTTGAAGTTGTCCTGAAGGATTCAACTAGCTTAGGCTGTAGCTGGTGGAGCTTTAATTGGTAAGGCCAGAGGGGATCATACTAGGCTAATGCTAAGTGACTGGCACTGGCTGCCAATTAGCTACCAGTTCAAGTTCAAGGTGTTGGTGCTAACATAGAATACAGCTAGGACCACGTTTCTTGAGGGAATGCCTTATCCCTTATACAACCAGTAGAAAGCAGGAGTTAGAGGAGAGTCTCTCTTAAAAGTTCCAAAGATCTTAACTTGGAGCAGGGCTTTTAGTTTAGCTGCCTTCGTTCTGTGGAATAACATTTCTGTTGAGATACAGCAGGCACTCACTATCTGCACTTTTGTTGGGTGTGAAGACTTTTGTGTTCTGACAGGCTTTCCCAGCTGAATAAATGGGTCTTTACCACAAGAGCCTGCCCTGTAAGGTTTCAGTTTTGTTTCAGACTTGCAGCTTTTGCATTTCTATTTGTTTGTTTTTTAAATTATTTCCAGTGTACATCACCTTGAGGCTGTTCTTTAGAAGGTGACTAATAATTTTTAAATAAATAAATAAATAAATAATGCCATGAATGAGGTCCCCCCCTCCCCTATTAAATAGTGCAAAGTGGGGTGGGGTGGGGAGGCACTGAGAAATAATCTGCTCATGGCATAAAGGCCAGCACCTGGTTTGAGCTTGTAAGAAAGTTGTTAATCCATTCAGAAGAAATGTAAGGGTGGTGGTAGTTTGGCAAATAAAAAAATCACCCATCTGTGGTAATCACCAATATTTTTATTCATTCATTCATATGTAGCAAATCCACTGTCATCGACTCTGCCCTGGGTGAGAACGGGGACTTGCCTCACTTTGTAAAACTGTAACTTTCGAAGTATTCATCTTGAACATGCTATCCGAACATAATAAAGTGTGCAAAATTCAGTTTCAGCACGTATTATCAAGTATTTAAAACACAACACTGGCCATTGCATGCTGAGAGCAGGCACCTGCATGTGGTGCTAGTTAGTTACACAGAGCAGGCCAGCTTGCCAAAATGGTAGTATGAGGTCCACCAAATAGAGGCATATCAAGAAGTGTCAACAGTTTGAGCAGTTGTTTTTTTAATGTCAAAAGATAACGGGAGACTCTAACCTAAATAAGCCTATAACAGCATCCAGATGGTTTAATTTCCTAAGGTTTAATTGATCAGATCTGTCACTAAATTAGGGATTATCACTTGGGGTTTTAAATATTGTCAGTATTAAATTATCATTATGAAATGTTTCCAACAATGCACAACATTCCCTCCTAGATGCAGGGCTGCTGAATCTCCCCCAGTGTAGTAAAGGACCAGACCCTATTAGATTCAATCTAGGGTGAATCCTTACAGCTGAGCTATATCTTTTAAAAATATGGATATATAATGGGAAATGCCAGTACTGTCTTTCAATTAGAGCAATGATATATGTTCCACCTTAACTAGACATACATTTGACCTCCGCTGAACTGATTTTCATTTCAGATCAGCAGGAGACGATGTTCTCTATTTTGTCAGCATTTTTTTCAGTTTTCTGTAAAATCAAGATAAACTGGAAGCTGAATAATTTTGATTAATTTTGAAATGCTGGAATTCATTTTAGCCTTTGGCATTTACTAAAATGTCCTCATTTGTTATCAACTTTATTCAAGAGAAAATATCATAGAATTGATGGCACAAACACATGCATTGCTTTATTTCTTTTACTATATTACACAATGAATGCAATGTCTATACAAATACAGTGGTGCTTCACAAGACGAAATTAATTCGTTCCGCGAGTTTTTTCGTCTAGTGAATTTTTCGTCTTGTGAAGCACGGTGTCGGAAAAGTTTTGGAAAAGCCTCAAAAATCACCAAAAACCTCAAAAAAGGCTACCACACCGTGTTCTTTGAGTTGCTCCTTGAAGTCAAGTCACAACTGTATTAACGGTGTTAAGAAAAAGGAAACAAACTTACAAGACATTTTCGTCTTGCGAAGCAAGCCCATAGGGAAATTTGTCTTGTGAAGCAGCTCAAAAACCGCAAAACCCTTTCGTCTAGCGAGTTTTTCATCTTGCGAGGCATTCGTCTTGCGGGGCACCACTGTACCACTTTGTGGCAATGAAAAAATCTGGCTACATTTCAAAAGCAATTATTTAATATTTTATTCCTAAAACAGGTGTGAAACACCAGCTTGCCAGATGTTCAGCTAAGCCTCTAACTAAATATAGATTGCTCTTATAGCCACCACATTAACAGCAACAGAAAACGATTGAAGCTATTTTTATATTACTTTTGTATTTTCATGGTTTGTGACAAAATCAATACCACACAGTTGAGGAACAATATCATTCATATACAGTTCTGGTTCACAGAGAAGATTGCCTTTGCCACCATTGATCCTGCAGGAAATACCTCTGACTGTTTGTGTTAATGGTTCGGTTTGGGGTTTTTTGGGTGTGTGTGTGTTTCAATCATTTTAAATTTGTGTTCAGTTCTCCAAAAGGATAAGGCTTCATTGATGCCAATGGGTGCTTCTTTCCCATGCAAAAGGACAGCTTGGGGATAGAGGAGAACAATTTCCCTCAGGACCATGGGAGTGAAGGGTCAAATCCACCCTGACATGGTCCCAGTCCTGATCAGGCTGTCGTTTGCAGGTTTTTAAGGAATAACTCCAAGTTATTCTTGCAATCTCAAAATACTTTGGCCCCTACGCAGGCTAAATTCCATTGGACTCCCTCATAGTATCTCACATCCACAGATTTGCAGGAAATTTCCACAAATCCATCTCTAACTTCCTCTCTCTCCCTACTCTCCCTTGGGATTTCATTAGCACATGATGCTAGAGAATTGTTTATGACTTTTGTAATTATGTAAAACTTGTCATGTTGTAAGCCGCCTTGAACAATGTTTTTAACTGTGGAAAGGCAGCATACAAATGAAACGATGATGATGATGATGGTGGTGGTGGTGGTGGTGGTGGTGGTAGTTGCCCAGGATGCTACTTCTCTTCAGCTTCCCAAAATTATTTTCAGGCAATGGAGGCCCTGGTCAACAAACCTCTCTCCTTGTCTGAATGATTGGTGCAAAGGATAGTGGGAAACTTGCAGAGAAGTGGGCTCCATTTTAGAGAGGAATGTGCCATGTCACACAAGTCAAAGACATCTATTTTGCAGTTAACTCTTCCTTATTTTAAGACAGTAAGGAAAGAAAGTATACAAAAGAAGGCAAAGATCAGTGGTTGGACTGAAATGAAGATTCCAAGAACTGTACCTAAGATTTCATATACTGAAAGAATAAGTTTTAAAACTGACCTGTGGCCTCTCTCCATCTCTCCCTCCCTTCATATTTCTTTATTATTGGGAAGTTAGCATTCCTCTGCCAAAATTATGCAAATCATAATTTGAAAGCCAGGTGCAAAACATCACACACACTAATCTGCATGGTTTTCTCCACATGATTTCCTACAAGATAGGTTGGATTCTCTAAGGAGCATGGAAAGCATAGCTAATGTGGTGCCCTTTAGACGTGGTTAATCTGTACCTTGCCTCAGCCTGTTCAGCCAAAGGTCAGTGATGATGGGAGTTGGACTCCAAAAGCACCTGTAGAGAACCACGACTGAGAAGCCTGATTTGGAAGGTACTGCAGTTCCATAGCATAAAAAATGACAGACCATTACTTTCAGCAGAGTTAGGTCGTATGTTTTATTAATTAGCATTTTGCTTTCCTCCACTTGTTTACCCTAACTTTTCAATATACTTAATAAGTCATGCTTAATACCTCTGCTGAAGTAACTACAAAAAGACCAAATGTTTTTAAAACTAATTTAAAGAAGAGACAATAACTTTTCGAAAAAAAATCTTTTTCACAGTATAGAAATGAATCCTATGGTGTTTTGAAATTCAGGTGCAAGAAATTACTTTTGTAGAAAAAACCAAACCAAACAACTGGAACATGCAATAATTAGTCTAGTAAAAGTAAAGGTACCCCTGACCATTAGGTCCAGTCATGACCGACTCTGGGGTTGCGGCGCTCATCTCGCTTTATTGGCCGAGGGAGCCGGCGTACAGCTTCCGGGTCATGTGAACCAGTGCAACGCACGGAAATGCCGTTTACCTTCCCGCTGGAGCAGTACCTATTTATCTACTTGCACTTTGACATGCTTTCGAACTGCTAGGTGGGCAGGAGCAGGGACCGAGCAACGGGAGCTCACCCCGTCATGGGGATTCAAACTGCCAACCTAATGATCAGCTAGTCCTAGGCTCTGTGGTTTAACCCACAGCGCCACCCATGTCCCTTAGTCTAGTAGCCTTTCTTAATCACATACAGTGAAGGTACAAATGAAAAGTCTGTGATTTGGGGACTATTGAAGTTTGAAACCCTGACTTAAGCAGATCTTGCCATGTAAATGTTCTGAAAAGCAGCATCTCTGATCAGCATCTGATGCTTTACACATGATGCCCTTTGCTTGCTTGCCTAAACTTCATTTGTAATTAAGAATAACCTTAATTTCTGCCCAACTTTTTTATAGTCTCTTCAACCTATTTTGTGCTGCAAAAAAGAAAAAGAAAGAAAGAAATTATGGAAAGGAATGGAATGCAAGAAAGGGAAAAGCGTTACTAACAAAATACCAAGCTAATAATTTAAGAGATTATCTCTTCTTTATGGCCTGAGTAATGCGTTCTGTTCTTTAATGTTAGTTTGGCCTATTACAGGTGCAAATCTATATTCTTAGGAGTCTGTACTAATCTGTTCTATCCTTTTATCTTTCCATATCAGTAGTACATTTTATTAGGCCAACATGAAGAGTTTAATAAAGGAATCTTTTTCCTACAGTACCCCTAAAGCAGTATGTCCTCTTGAGTTATAATCCCACCATGTTTTTTTTAATTTAAAAAAAAATTTAAAGGGGGGCAAAATCTAGAAATGGTGGCTGAGTTCTTTTTTTATATATTTGCCTGGTTGCATGTATGCGCACATAGTTTTTATTCCACTATATTCTGACAGTTCTATTTACCTCTTATCTTTTCCTATCTTTGTATCATCTGTGGTTTTGCTTATCCTTTCACGATTATGGCTGTTTAACATTTATATTGCCTTCATCCAAGTAGCCTGCCAGGTCATGGTTCTTTTATTCAAGACACTGTGGCAACATTTCACAGAAAGAACTTGAATCCTAGAGAATGTAGGGCCTCCCAGCTCATATTTTGGCTCCTGGGATTGCACCTGGAATGCACCTGGAAATGGCCTGGGGGTTGTTGTTGTTGTTTTATTATTATCATTATCATTTATTAAATTTATATACTGCCCTACACCTGCAGGTTAATGCACTCCCTACTTAATTACCCTTCCAGGAAGGAGAAAGTGATTATCTAAACCAGGATGTGCATTTCCCTGAGCATGCATCTTCTCTATTTAGTCATTGTCTTCTCCTTGCTGTAAAGGAAATGAGGAACAGAGTACTTGAGCCCAAGACTCAAGTATCTTAATCCTTCTGGTATAGCCCTTTGTGCCAAGTAAGGAGGCTATTTATAGCATTCAAACAGTGCTGGGTTTTTTTTTAGAAAAAGAGGTACCAGAACTCACCAGGAACTCACCCTTGTTCTCTTATAATGGCAATGGAGCCCATCTGAGACGTGCCGGAACTGAGCTCCACTGAGTTCCAGCTTTAAAAAAGCCTTATGTTTAAAGCAGAGCAAACAACAATAAATAGGCACGGATGCATGATTCCAACGGGCAATATTGTATAGTAACAAAACTAACAAAACACAACAAAAACCATTTAAAACACAGTCCAATTTCAATATCTTATCTTTCTTTTACTAATTTCCACGACCTCCTCACACCTCCCTTTTTGTATTCCACTTCTATTGATTGTTTCAGCAATTCCTTTCCATCTTCCTCTGTTTTCTATCCTGTAATTGTCTTAACATATTCTAACCTTATTTTTCCCTTTAATACTCTAATAATCTATTTATACTTAATTCCTTATAACATTTCTACTAAAGCCATATAACTTCATTCCAACATCTTTCTAACATTCTTTAATTTTACAGTATTTCTGTAAATAGTCTTTAAACTTTTTCCAGTCTTCTTCCACCGACTCTTCTCCCTGGTCAGATTTAAAATGTTTTGCCAATCAGTCCTTTTTGGTTCTACTATTATCCTTTCTTTTTTAAACATCAGCTGAGTAATATGTATTATGTGCTATGTATTATGAAGAGACAGAAAACCTTCCGCACATGAAAACTATTTTGACATGAGTCATCATAATTGAATATGATCTCGTGGTATCTTATTTTTATCAAATTGGATGCTCCATTGAGAGTTCTGTTCTTTATTGCTGCTTTTTTATTATGTGAATGATATTGGTAGCTCCTAATATATAATTATTTGAATCAAACTTCTGAAACAAGCATCTTTCAAACATGTTTTAAATATTTCCATTTTATCTTAAGTACCAGATGTCGAGGATTTGAAAGCATGCTTATTTTGGTCTTTTGGTCCTTCAGAATGTTATTTTGTTCTGACTCACCATCAGGCATCTCTTGTGTATTTAGCCTATTTGAGTGAACAAGCTTTAAGAAACAGCATCTCTGCTGTGCTAAAATGAAAGCTTAAAGCACCTGCACTTTGAGAAAAACCTAAAGAGCTTAATAATGCTCCACAGAACTAGAATAGAAATGTTGAGAAGATACCATACCAAGTAGCCTTTCCAGTATAAATGTATTCAACAACTGTTAGCGGTCTGATAATTTGCAAAACACTTTGTGATTTATTTAGAAGTGTATTTTATAACCTAAGTTTCAAGTGAAGACCAATAATCAAATCTTGTACTACTTAAAACAAAAAGAAACAATAGTGAAAACAAAACAATGGGTAATAGAAAATGTGAATCCTATGCAGAGTAGTCCCACTGAAATTAATAGACATGAGTAGCAGGTTGATTAATTTCAGTGGGCACATTTGGAGCAAACTTTAGTTGGATGCAACACAATATAGCCTTCAAAAGTTACAGGGCAACTCCAGTTAAATGCCAGCAGATTTGTAGATCCTTATTTTTTGAGCGGGGAGGGAATCCCAGCATGCTTAAAAATTACAACTCACCCAAATGAACCAAGCACTCAAATATGGAAGTATCAGGAGATGTGTAAGTGTGGGGCCACTACTGAAAATGTTGACTGTTTTGTAGTTCACCCCATTTGTGTGGCTGAAAGACTAGCTCCCCTATCTCTTCCTTTCCCTCAAGTGTCACCATTCCATTTGGCTGGGAGAGATGGGAGAGCACAGCCCATTCCAATGACTCTGCTTTGAGACCAGCTCTATTTGGTCCCTCATTCCCTTGAACTGACCATTCTAATTTTTTTCTGTTCTCTCCTCATTCCTTTATTCTTTTGGAGAGAATTTTTTCACACAGCACACAGTTGATCTCCAAAGAGGATCTGCCAATTTGGGCAGATTTTAAAAAAGATTCAGACAAATACATGGAGGGCAAGACTCTCAATGGCTACCAACCATGCTGGCTATGTTCCATCACCACCTGAAACAGTATGCGTCTGAATACCAGTTGCTGGAAACTGCAGGAGGGAAGAGCTCTCTTGTGCTCAGGTCCTACGTGCTTGCTGCTTACAGGCACCAGTTGGCCACTGTAAGGGCAAGATGTTTGACTAGATAGGCCATTGACCTGATGCAGCAGACTCTTCTTATGAGGTGGGGCACCATGAATGCCCTCAGCATGTGCTACAGTCCTACTGGGGTGTAAGACAAGGTTAGGCAAGGTTCAGACTGGATGCAAGGTAAGGCTCATGCAGTTTTTTGGAAACCATGGAGCTTTTAAGTTGCTCTAGGGTGGTAGTGCCACATCATCATGC
This sequence comes from Podarcis liolepis, assembly GCF_965112155.1. Classification (NCBI taxonomy): domain Eukaryota; kingdom Metazoa; phylum Chordata; class Lepidosauria; order Squamata; family Lacertidae; genus Podarcis; species Podarcis liolepis. The sequence goes on from NC_139565.1 coordinate 30,348,882, forward strand.
TCGGGTGGAGTGACTCTGTGGGTTCATCTGTTAGCAGTGCTCCTTTGTTAAAGATAAAAGATTAATATGCCTAAAATGAAATTTTTATATGCATTGAAGTTTTTTTTTGGGGGGGAGGGGGAACTTATGTAAAGGTTTGTATTCACAAAGTACAGAAGTTTGCATGAGGCATGAGAGGTTTCACTCTAGGTAAATGCGGTAGAAAATGTTGGATGTTTCCATTTCAGTCTTTAGGCTAATTGAGGAATCATTGCTGGAAACCTGAGCTGCAGGTCTCTCACAGTAGTAAGGTGAAACCTGAGACCTCTTCCTCCTCAGTGATGGAGCCAGTGAGGAAGCTCTGTGATGATGATACAAACAAGTTGCTTAGCATCTCTCTCTTTCTCTGGAGCCGGGGGGGGGGGGAAACATTTTTTGAACTGTATTAAGGACTAAGAAGAAAATGAGACCACATTGCTTGCTTTTTAGAGCAACCTGCTACTTTGTATTTTTATAACATTTATTTGCAACTGTTTTTAAGAATGTTCTGCAGTAAAGTTTTGAAACTCATTATTGTGGTGAATCACAATTTTATTTCTATTCTATACAAGGTGCAGATCAGGGATTCCACTTGCAGCAGCTCTAACATCCTTGGCTCTATCATTCAACAAAGGCAAATCTGATTCCTGGTCCCTGACATCTACTAGGGTTTATATTCTCTTTTCAGGCCTAATGTCCAAATAGGGTTTACAATGCACCCTTTTAAAATGGGCTTAAGAGGAGGGCTTAGGAGGAAGTGCCCTACTGAAAAAGAGGAGAGAGGACATCATTTTCCACAAAATTTGCAAATAACAATGTATATACAGAGATGCAAATTTTAAAGTACAGTGGTACCTCAGGTTACATACGCTTCAGGTTACATACACTTCATTAAAAAAAAAAATTATTAACAGGCCAATCACATCACATTATCCAAATCACATTAGTTCCAAATTATACAGCCAAATTTTAAATTTTGTTGGGGGTGCCCATACATCAAGCTCCACATGAGTCCAAAACTCCGAACGAGTCCAAACATCACTTATATTACTGCTTTAATTAGACAGTTCTATCCAGTTCAATCCAGATAGTCCTTTATTACTTTCTTTCTCTTCTTGTTATCGTATATTCCTTTCTTTGCGATCTCTGATAATTTTCACAAGCAGATTAGCAGGCATCCTCTGTGTGGGTTTGTACTCTTCAAAGATCATATCGCCCAGGGACAGCCTCTGTTCAACGCTTCCATAAAAAGAATTAATCTTCGGTTTGTCCTTTACTTTTCTCAGGCTTGCCAAATAAATCAAATGAGTCAGGAGGCTCTGTCAGGTCAAACTTGCGTTCCAACATTCCGCCAGTGTGGTGTAGTGGTTAAGAGCGGTAGACTCGTAATCTGGGGAACCGGGTTCGCTTCCCCGCTCCTCCACATGCAGCTGCTGGGTGACCTTGGGCCAGTCACACTTCTTTGAAGTCTCTCAGCCCCACTCACCTCGCAGAGTGTTTGTTGTGGGGGAGGAAGGGAAAGGAGAATGTTAGCCGCTTTGAGACTCCTTCGGGTAGTGATAAAGCGGGATATCAAATCCAAACTCTTCTTCTTCTTCTCTTTCGAACGATCCTGATTCTCCTCCCCCTGTCCTTCTTTCTCCGGCAAGCCTGTCTTGGCGAGACACCATTTTTTAACTGCGTCATAAAAATTTTCCTCGTTCTCACCGTTCACCAATCCTCTCTCCTGTTGTAATCCATCCTACACAGTTCTTAAATTTCTGCTTGTGATTAATAAAAATGCAACGATCTTATTTCTATCTGGGGTTATTAATATCACATCGTGCAAAGAAAAAAAAGTTTTTTCCTCCACCCCCCCTTCATTCCAAACATACAGTCTCCTAGTGGTGATTCATCAGAAGATTTACTTATCCATCCGTCACTCCCGGTCACAGAGATCCATTACTCAGCAGTCTTATCTCTCGAACATTACTTGATATATGTGCTTCAGCTTTGTTCCAATCGTATGTTTCCAATTATAATTCTGAGCTGAAGCTAACCAGCACGCGCTAATTGGAATCGGCGTCAGGAAGATCTGACTTCACCGAGGGCTCGTGCCAAGTGTTCGGCACCCCCATCTCTCAGATCAGGGGGTGCATTGTGAACACCGCTGGTAAGGCAGCGCCCCCACCTCCTGGGGGGGTAGGAAGACTGCATACTTCCCATAGCAGCCCCTTAATTACCTCGTGTGGGTCAGAGAGATGTTATTGTCGGCCATCTTCCAACGCGCCACCTGGTGGCCCCCCCAGGTTACATACGCTTCAGGTTACAGACTCCACTAACCTAGAAATAGTACCTCGGGTTAAGAACTTTGCTTCAGGATGAGAACAGAAATCGCGTGGCAGTGGGAGGCCCCATTAGCTAAAGTGGTGCTTCAGGTTAAGAACAGTTTCAGGTTAAGAATGGACCTCCGGAACGAATTAAGTACTTAACCCGAGGTACCACTGTAACAGAAATACAATACAGCTCATCACAGTGGAGGTGACCAGGTAGTCCCTTGTGCCTGCTCAGTCTGTTGCACAGATGTTAACTGTTGATGAACCCCTTAAAAGCCCCTATTCTGCCTTCTGATGTTTCTTTATAAAGGACACATGAAAAGTCCTTAGAACAGAGGACTGTCCTCTGACAGCCTTCATGTGGAGGACTGTTCTCTGTAAAGTAGGCCACCCAAGAACTTTATATATAGAAAATTCAATTCCTTTTCTTTTTCTTTGTTTCTCCACCCCACCCAGTAGGGTAATACCTTTATTAGGAACTGATCAGATGTCACAAAATAGCAAGAACTTTGTCAAATTTATTTGAATGCTTCAGGTGACTTTTGGGGATGCAAGGACAAAGAAACACACACCATGGTTGATTCCCAATTCTGACACTATAAAACCCAGCCAGATGTTAACCAGATGTGGAGCAGTTTCAGCCCAGGTTTAGGACTCCTTCTCTCTGCAAGTTAGAAGTGGCCAGGCCAGAAAATTCTTCCTCTGGGTCACCACAAAATGGAGTGACTGAGTGCCTCCCTTAGGTGTGCGTGTCAGGCTGTGGCTGCTTGCTACTCCAATTTGGGTTGCTGTCTGAGTGACAGGCGAGCTACTGCAACTCAAACGCACAGATTCCCACAAGGCAAGCCATTTTTAGAAGCCTAAACATTTATTATTTTTCTATTCTTGGTTAAGAATTTGCCAACCAAGAATGTGCAGCTGTGAAATCCTACTCTGAAATATGTAACGTCTCAACTTTCATAAATATTTCAGATGTTATACAAACACAGCAGCAAATAGCAATAGAGACACCTCCCTGGGTAGCAGACGCACTCCGGATAAGACAGGAGGCAGCTTGGAGAACCGGGCTTGGTGCGGGACGACAAATATTTTGAGGAGGAAACAAGCTTAGTCGTGCAACCCACCATCCCTAATTTAGTTCTGTTTTCTTAATATGCTGTCGAGGGGATCCTGCTGGGTGATTTGCCATAATGAACTCCACCCGGATGGCCTGTAAATAAAAAATGGAGGACTTATTTGAAGCTGTTGCTTGTTGTTTTGCCTCAGCTCTGGCTGAGTGAGCTCTAATTTGATCATTAAGTGACCATCCCAACAAGGAACAATGAGAAATGGTCTCAGACTGCCAGTTCAGCACACAACTTTTATCGGCCGAATGCCACATCAACGAGTTTGCTAAGGAGTAGTGTCTCTTCCCATTACAAAACCAGAAAGCTTTTATTTCTGCATTCAGATCAAATAATAAAAAGGCTAGGCTGGCTGGAATTAGGAAAAGTGCTAGGCCAACGGAAGTGTCAGAGACAAGATTCAATACCATGGAACAGACAGTGCTACTCCTAGGAGTCCTAGCGAGCTACTTCGAGAATGAATTTGTCAGTATAGCCTGTAGCTCAGATGTGATTCTGCAGGCTGCTTTCTAGTCCCAGGAAGAATCATCTTGATATATCTCAGTGTTAATATATAGAGAGTACTTAAGTACTAGATACATATGAGCTACACTATGAGTCAAAGAATGTCTCATCAGTTTAGTCAGGACCAAATTAATAGTTAATAGCTCTACATGTGAATTTATTCGTTTCAAATGTACTATTCCCTTAATAATCTCACAGACATCAAGCTAGCCTGCCAAAACACCGCTGCAGAGATGTATTTCAAAACCTGCAAATAAATGATGTCTAAAGAAGATGTGCTGAATTAACTATTAAAATACTAATGTATCTGTAACAAGTGGTAGGTAGTCTATTATTCTGATTCTATTACTTTCCTCATGTGAGAAGCCTCATTTCCGATCTACTTTGCATGGCGGAATAGATATTTGCAAGTGTACCTAACATGGGGCCAATGTGGAAACATATATCAACATAAGCTATTGCAGCAGGTGAGACAGTATTGTCAATTTTTGCACAAGACCTGGTTCTTGTCCCTCAGCAATACACCAAAATTTGCAATCATGTAAGAAGAAGAATGCTTTCCCCTGATGACACTGGAGGGAGAAAAGCAACAACTTGATTTTATTATTTATGGAATTAAATCTCAGGATTTAAACTGTATTTTATGACTCTGCAGTATTGATTTATGATTTTTAAAAAATGCTTAGACTTGCCCATAGTAAAGCAGTAGGTATAAGGACATGCTTAAAGGATATTTACCATCAGGACCATGTCTTCCCATAAATCATATATCACTTGATGATGCATCTATAACCGTTTAGTTAACATGACACCACAGGCTACTTATTTCATGATTTATAATGAACGGAAGAGGATAATCCCTGAAGGGGAATATTTACTGAGAATGGAAAATAGAAGCTTGGGAGGAAAATGTCTGACATTTACTGACACAAAGATTGCTGGGTGTTGTTAAAGTGTAGTTGAGAATACTGGGCAGAAATGTTTAAAGCAGGTGCCTGCAAGAAGTGCAATTAAATTATAAAGAGGGGTCAGTTTGTGTGTTGCTGCTGCTGCTGCTGCTACTAAAATGGGAACGCAGCAACCACACACACACACACAGGAGAAAACAGAAACTTTCTTCAGATGCTATTAAAGTGGTTAAATTATTCAAAAGGGCTGTGCAATTATGTATGGGGAGTGTAAATATTTAAATAAAATTAGACTGTTAATTTTTGAAACTAAATATAGTGCTTTAGAATGGTGTCAACTTGAAACATTATAAACTGAAGTTCATTTAGCAATAGGCCAACATGGAAAAATAAAGCTCTCCAGCTTCCTCACAGAAGCTTCACATGGAAAGAGCACCGCTGAGTCTGATGCGGAAAACAGTCCAATTAATAACTTAGTAACTTATTATTCCACGCATTCATTGTTGATAGTCCCATCTACCACACTGTTTGAAACTGAAGGAATTTGGGAGTCCAACAACAGCTGGAGGACGATTGCTCTAGAGGAGTGCAGTGTGTCTCTGTGTGTTCTTTACACAGGTACACATTACACTCCATACAGGATCCCTGCCAGTGATGGCTCAGGGACCCCGAATGGACTGCAGAGTTTTGCTTTCACTGCAACAGAGCCCTCAAGTGCAGGAGTTTACTTTTCCCCACAGGAAAAACTTAATTTATTTATGTGGGGCAAAGTAAAGGAACCCAGTTGTGGAAATATTGGACTGAAGGCTGAACCTATTTCTTACCTGTTCAGGCCCCAGGTACTGCTCTAATGGAAATAGCTTCACCTTTTCATTTCCGTAACCCCATACTGAGTGTCACAGAACCTTCTGAAATAACATGCTTATATCTAAATTCTTTAAAACAACAACAACAGTATGCAGTCAAGAAACATTCAATTCATGTATGCCTATTGTTATCTTTCCATATGCTATAAATCATAATATAGGCATAAAAGCTCTGAAATGTGTTCTTATACCCATCTGCTTAACAACTGCATTAGTTATAATAAAGATAATCCAGCTAATGTTCTTATCCTCACAATGAAAATGGGTTTATACAGGTTTTATCATATTTAAAGTTAGATAGGTTTTAATGTATTTAAATACAGCTCCCAGTACTTATCTTAGAAAGTGAAAACAAAAATGACTTTGGTTGTGATCCTATGCAATTATACTTAGAGCATTTCCCAGAGTATTCAGTGGGACTTATTTTCAACTAAACACAAATGGTGTTGTAGTGTTAGAAACTAATTTGGATGTGGGAAAGCGTAAGGACTTTGATCCATAGGTCCTGAAGGGAAGGGACTCTGGGCGAGAGGTGTCCAAAATTTTCAAGGAGGGGGCCGGGCCCCCTCAATATTCTGTGACCTGCAGCAAGCCCCACCTTCCTGTGGCTATGGTGGGACCCGCTGGCCCTACCTGCAGCTGTGACGGGCCACCATGTGACATCACAGTTGTGCGCCACCGCGCCCCCCCCCCCAGGTTTGGTGGAACCTGGCACCTGTGTCCCTTGGTACTGAAGGTCCCAGAATCAAGCCCTTGCATCTCTGGTTCAAAGGATCAGGCAGCAAGAAAAGCTGCTATCAATTAGATAGACAATACTGGGCTGGGTGGGAAAACAGGGGGCTACCTGTCTGCTATCAGGCAGCTTCCTATATTCTCTTCCTGCTGCATGAGGACAAGGCACTCATGTGACTAATCCCTTTCACATATTTAGCTTCCTGAAAACTAGCTCCAAAAGGTCAGGTAATCCTCAGAAGCAGCCTTAGTGGGGCCACAGAAAGAAAATTGGTGACACCCTTTCTTTCTTGAGTGGAGGTAGCTCCTGCCCACACAGCAATATGTCTGGATTCAAGCTGTGTGTGTGTGCATTTTTAAAAGTTAGGCTCAAACTAGTTTCTTAAAATGCTAGAGGCAAAAGATAGTTCCACTTCCATAAATGTGATCATGGTGACATATTCATAAAACAGCAGGTATATAACCCATAAACAGCTAACAGGTTCTTTAAATGATTCTGAAATAGTTTCATATAGAGATACACTGAGAGTCTTCTGTTCACAGGCAGCAGTTTGAGTCATACCTGTTTATTTCTTATCTTCTAAAAACACCCCATGAAGTTGAAGTGTGTGATCACTGTCTATAGAAGTGTGGCTCAGTACATTATGGGTGTGATGAACTCTACCTGCGTGAACTGGCGACTACCTAAAAATTCATTAATTCTAGCCCATAAAATAATGTGGGCACCATCATCATCATGATTCCCCAACTCAAGCTCAGCATGTTCAGTAACCTTTGTAGTCATTATTTGGATACTTGGAAGATTCTGATTAAACATAAACAGGCTATTAACCACTATTGGGACACAATGTTTCTGAAGGTCTTAGGGACATGTTTATTTCTCATTTAATTAAATGGCAGGGTACCTATGGACTTCGCAGAGTGGTGTATCATGCCTCAGAGGAACAGTTTTCGAGCTCTTACAAGACCAACAATATTGTTCTGAAAAGATTGCAGATAAGAATGTACAAAGCTTCCCCATTTATTTCCCAAGGGACTTCCACTTTTCTGGATCTTGGCACCATATATTTGAGGTAGTTAGCTGAAACACCAGCTTTACAAATTTTTACAAATCCAGGACATGGTTTCCACCATTTCAAATCATGCTACCCATTTGAAAGCAAGCCACCATCCAATCTGTATCAAGGTATCCTTAAATCCTAAATATTTTGCAACTGTAATTATTCTTTGCTTCTAAAAAAATATTATTGGATTGAATCAGTTTGGGGGCCAGAAGGAAGATGTTGCATGATGTCTTTCTTATTTAAGGGGACTGATTTATCACATTGGATTTATTACTGAGAAAAATATACTGCTATTATTATGCTCAATAATCCCAGGCTTCTGCAGGTTTTAATGCCATCCCTGAAAAATCCTTCCATCCATTGTGTTCTGTAATCAGGCCATTTTGGCTGCAATCCTGTTCACACTTTCCTGGGAGTAAGACCTACTGAACACAATAGAGTTTACTGCTGATATTCACTCTTAATTCATGAATACAGTGGTGCCTCACAAGATGAAAAGAATCCGTTCCGCGAGTCTCTTCGTCTTGCGGTTTTTTCATCTTGCGAAGCAAGCCCATTAGCGGCTTAGCGGATTAGCCCTATTAGCGGCTTAGCGGATCAGCTGATAAGCGGTTTAGCGGCTTAGCGGATCAGCTGATAAGCGGCTTAGCGGCTTAGCAGATCAGCTGTTAAGCGGCTTAGCGGATCAGCGGATCAGCTGTTAAGCGGCTTAGCGGATCAGCTGTTAAGCGACTTAGCGGCTTAGGATCAGCTGATAAGCGGCTTAGTGGCTTGGGGAAAAGGGGGAAAAAAGGGGGGGAAACCGCAGGAACTCGCAAGATATTTTCGTCTTGCGAAGCAGGCCCATAGGAAATTTGTTTTGCGAAGCACCTCCAAAACGGAAAACCCTTTCGTCTAGCGGGTTTTCCGTCTTGTGAGGCATTCGTCTTGCGGGGCACCACTGTATTGTAAACAGCTGATTACAGAGACCTGCCCTATATTAACACATCTTGAAATGGAGGATCCAGGCGATCGTGCTGACCACCAAAAGGCAGAAATCCCTGCTTTTTGTGACCCCCCTCCTATTTAAATTGTCCTAGACTATTCTGTTAAATGAATCTCTCCCCAACCCATTGAATGCTACAAGGACTACAACAGACACGATGCTGTGCTAGCTCTTGCTCTTCCATCTAATTGCAATAAGAAATGTATCTATATGAAGAAATTATTCACTCCAGTAAAGTACATCTCCCAGCACCAACCCACACTCTGCAGAAGCTTAATTGGAATGCCCCACATTTCGCTGCATATTAACTATGCTTAGAAGCATCCCTTTCTGCAAATGGTCAGCAGAAAGGGAAAGCAGAAAGGCCCAGGCCTTTTCAAAACCAAAAGAGAGTATGTTTTCATTAGCACACTAGTGTGCTTCCCAGAGAGGGGAGGGGGCACTTGTACTTGGCAATGGCAACAAGACTCCTCTGAAAGTCAATATCACCATCAGCTACACGGGGACACTCAACAGTTTATCATGACAAGTCTACTTTGCCGTTTACAATACACAAGGCTAAAGCGGCAATAAAAATCCTACAGCGATGCACCCACGTTGGAACAAAAGAAAAATGACATTAAAGATAGTGAAACAGAAAATATATATTACTTTATTAAGAGCTCACATCAACAGCTCCTATCAGACATCCATCTAGAACTCATTGTGCCTCTTCCGAAACACCCTTCAACATCTCTCCAGTACAAAAAGAGAGGAGAAGCTGAACTAAGATTGAACTGAAACTGTCTCTAAGGGCTGGCTTCCATCTGAAGGTCTATTTCTGCCCCCTGCACATTGCAAGTCCTCTCTCTTGCTCTCTGTGATCCACCCTCTGCCCCCACAAAAAACTCTCTCTCTCTCTCTCTCTCTCTCTCTCTCTCTCTCTCTCTCTCTCTCTCTCCTCCTTCCAGCCCCAGTTCAGCCTGTGCCCACATCCCACAATAACTCTTGCTCTCCCTCTCAGCTCTCCTCCTCATGGGCTCACCCTCGGCCCACACAAACTCCTGCTCAGGCTCCCACCAGACCCACCCATGCAGTTGTGAGGAGCAGCTCAAATACATGAACAAAGGCTTCTCATTTGAAGTCCAAACAGGACAGAGGACACTTTTGGCCCCCTCCTTCAAAAAGGACAATCACCTTTTTCTAGGGATGGGTGGCAATCCTATCTATGATTCTGCAGAAGTCATTCCTAGCCTTCCCTAATATGCCTGGAATATTCAGGAGTATGTAGTCTCCCACTGTGTTTGTGCAGACAATTCCTTCCTTCCAGCTACAGATAGGCATCTTGGCTGTGAGTCCTGGAAGACCTGCTTCCTGCCTTCAGGCCTTTTTCTACCTGGCCTGGGAGGGCAGGGCCTTAACTGACTCCAGCTGCAAATTCTGAGGCTGTTGAATGGAGTCTTGGAGTGGGGATTGTTGCCGTTGTTGATGTTAATTTTTTGTATCTTTGTTTTGTATCTTGTAATTTGTGTGGAAATTGTTCAATTTGATTTTGTACTTTTTGATATTTTATTGTTTGGGACTACCTTTGTTTTGTAAATATGTAATTTTTTATGTTGTAAGTCATATTGTGTATGGTTTTGACTTTGGAAAGGAGGTGTACAAATAAAATGACTGATTGATTCATAAACCTGTTCCTGTATGATTATGGGCCCTAGCTGGATTAAGGCAAATGTGTTCATTTAGGGAGTTCTTAATGGGGGGGGGATTTGGTGGAGGGAGAGTAGGGAAAGATTTGGACCTTTCCTTAAAAACTGTGGCAGTGAGATTTCTGCTCCATCAAAGATGTTCTACATCAGAGCATAAAATGAGAATCATCATCATCAACAATAACAATAGTAATGCAAAGTTGTGCTTTCTAGTAAGATATATCTATTTTGCTGGCTACTTTTCATATTGATAACTATATAGTCAATATGACATTTAATAGCTTTAGGGAGAGCTTTACACCAGACTGCAAACTGCTGTTTTTTAAATTAAACATCTACATGCTATGCTCTCTGATGAATCGACTCCCTAAATCCTTTAAAATTATATTGACTTCTTATTTTCAAGTTCACCTAATCCTGTATATTATATAAAAGAATGAACTGTGTGATATGAGAACTGTCTAATCAAGATTTATTTCACTAACCTACTTGTGTTAAATCTATCTTTTGATGAGGATTTACCTCATCAAATCTTATATGTTTTACATGCATCAAAAAATAATTACAGCAACATATTAATATTGCTAATAGACTTAATGCAGATACTCTTAGGAACAGCCTTACTACCATAACTCAGATCTTGTTATCTTTGGGACAAAAAAGGATATTGTTCCAGCAGAAAAGTATACAAGATGGGTCTAATCAAGAGCTGAATTTTAAATAAATCCCTTAAGAGGTCTCAGACATAATGAACTTAATGAAAATTAACACAGTGTGAAACAGAGCTGAAATGAAATCATGGACAGCATAAATCAGTGCCCATACTGAAAGTTCAGAAAAGCTTGTATTATAATTTTGAAAACAATTATCTTAAGAGGTCTTAATAATGAAAAAGGCAATAAAGCTATTATAGCTATCCTCTGGAGTGCTCCACTTCACCTTGTTATGGAATTGTTAAAGCAAAAGACAAACATTGCACTCCAGGCCAGATGCTTCATATGTGGGTTATTAAAGCAGGGTGGGCAAAGTCCAGGCACCCAAAGTACCCAAGAAATCTACCTCAGCATTACTTAGGTTGCCTCAGCTCATTTATCAGCAGCACAACAAGAAAACAGATTTCCTCACTTCTATCATATTGTTTATGCATTTGAATACAGTGATAACATTTATCAGTTAGCCAGATTGTTTCCTTGTTTGGAGAGTGGATCGCCACGATGAGCAATCTAGATTAATTATAACCACTATGGCGGGGTTTTTTTTTGGGGGGGGGCGTTATATATTTTAAAAAATCCTTATCTCTTTGTCTGTGACTGGTGACTTTCAATAAGAATGTTTATGCAAAATTTATCGCATTCCGTAAGCTATTTTGAGAAGCACTCCATGCCACATTTGTTTCACGGAGATAATGAGTGTGGCACAGTTTTCATTTTTAAAGTTTATCCTCGCTAAATGCTTAAGTGACAAAGTGTCTTTTGCAAGGCATCGTATCAGATCAAGATTTAAGAAACATTACTAAAGAAACAACACCACACCCACTCATTCTGGAAAGGCAATGTGAAGTATGGGTAATCTTGAGTTTCAAAGCATGCAGAGACTTCTTTTCACATTGCTCTCAAAACAACTCACTTACCAACATCCTTATTTGTTTTTAAGTTAATTCTGTTCTCAGTGACAGTCCTGGAGATCAAACCTCCAGGTATCCACCGAGGGGCTCTTTCTGCACTGGCAACAACAGATCAACTCTACTTCAAAGCACAGCAACCTTGACCTAAAACACCCACCCTTACAAGTCAGAGAACATTTCCACTGGTGTGTATTGCACCTTGATCTCTTCGGTGACACTGCCAGCAAGGATGCCAATTAGTGCCAATTATTTTAGTGTTCCTTGTGAAGTGTGCACACATTTCATGTAGCTCACTAAACAAATTTCTCTTATTTCTGATATTTGCAGATAAGAGTAGGTCAAATGCTGGTATGGATTCATTCCGGGGTGGTGTTTAAATGATTCCTGCCACCCCAGAGGCCATAGGTAACCAGCTGTGGACAAAACAAAACGAAATCCTGTTCCAAACAGACTAGGCTAAGTACATCCAAGTCAGCCAAAGGAATGACACGAGAGAGAGAGAGAGAGAGAGAGAGAGAGAGAGAGAGAACAACTGTGGACCAGAAGGAAAACTGGAAAATATGAACATCACAGGAAGAGTTAGCCTGGTCACGTGACAGGGGTGCACAGAAAAGTCCTGCCCTCGACGCCACTGGCCTGCTATTTAGATTGTAGGGCAGTTAGCACTGTAATATATGTGATCTGGTAGTTGAGAGTTTGGGTGGTTAGAGTGTCAAACAGGACCTGGAAAACCAGGGTTTCAGTCCCCACTCAGCCATGAAGCTCCATGGGTGACCTTGGGCCAGACACTGCCTCTTAGCCTAACCTACCTCACATGGTTGTTGTGATGATCAATGAGGAGAGGGATAGCCATGTATGCCACCTTGAGCTCATTGGAGGAAATGGTGAGATATAAATGCAACAGATAAATAAATATATGTTACAGTTAATGGCACTAGCTGCCATTAGTGATAACAGAGTTATACAGAATGATCCAAGCAAAGTAAAGGGCAGGGAGAGGAAGTGTTAATACCCCACCCGCTGTTGCAATCCCAACAGAAATTATCCGCCAAAGCTGCTTTTTTTCACAGTGGTTTTTCATTGGAACTGAAGCAGGTAACGAGGAAGCATAAAATTCATTCTTGTTGCTTTCACAATCTCAATTCTGCTTTGGAGTCCTCCATGGCTGCTCTTTACGTTTTTTAAAAATGTGCACGTTACTTGCATTTTCACAAGAAATGCTACATTTAGTGTGGTGCTCAGTGGTTACAAGTGAAGAAACTCCAAGATGTCAGGTTCCCCCCCCCATTTCTTCTTCTTCATTGGGTCCAGGGTCCCAATGTCCCAATGTGGACCCAATGTCCACCATGTTAAAGTCCAGGAACCTGGGGAGAGCCATGAATAATTGAGCAAAAGCAAAATTAATATTTCAAGACCATTTCCTGCTCTGTGGACCAAGTTACGGCTGCCCTGCAGTGCAAGGGAGTTGGGGTTCCAATGATGCAAGCGTTTGCAGGATTGGGGATGTGACAAAGGGAGGAAACCTAGTTCCAAGTAGAAATTATATTGGAGGGAGGCTGTCCTATCAACGGGCAAGGGCAAGTTATCAGAGCTGGGTTCAACTTAGGGTTGACCACTTCCACATCACTCTTAAAGTGGAAATGTACCACCAAAAGAGAGGACAAAAGAGGAGACACGTTTGCATAAAATGTGCACATGCTGATTTATATGTAGAGATGCAAATTTTGAAATGAATGCTGGGAGTTAAATGTGATACTGATCACCATAGTGGCGAAGACTGTGACGAGCTAACTGCCTCTTCAGGTGCTAACTGTGGGTGGGCTACTGTTAATGTTCTTCCTCCAGCTTTCTTTGCACCAGTCTTAGATCAGACAGCTCTTCAAACAAAAGACTTCTTCAAATAGATGACTGTTCTATTTGGCCACCCTAGTTCAACTATCATTGGTAAGTGGAGCAGACTGAAGACATCAGGAGATGCTTCACGGCCCCCTTATAAAATCTGTTTCAGTGTGTGATGAAGTCCCAGTGAAAGCTCCCTAAAAAGGTATGGAATGGGAGAAATCCTCTTACCTGTAATCTATAAACTGGAGGCACAGATAATGGCTATTCAACTAAACATTTTCAAGGTCAGTAATGAATAGTTCTCACTAGTTCTTTGAGGACAGTATTTGCAAATGCCCAAAGTAAAACACTGGAAAATACATTATTCCTCTTAGAAAGCTATCTAGGCTTTTAGATGACATGCAGAACTTTGCAAGGACAGCAGGTGGAGAGAAGAAATAGCAAAAAGCCCAGCTACAAAAGCAGCGCTTTCGCTTATAGCCGAGTTCCATTTACGAATCACACAAAGTAGTTAATCATACTACTAGCAAGTAGAGGATTATTGCGTCGAGCGTTCTGGTTAAATCTCATCCCTTGTGCCTGTGTTCACGTTGAATGTGGAATCCTTCATTGGCTTTCTCCTTTCTCTTGCGGCAAAATTCTCATTTAGATGGTGAAATATGATATTGTCCACAGCAGATTCAAGCGATGGCTGGGCAGATAGCAACAAACTCAATCCCAGAAAGGGCAAATATAAAGTGTTACACGCAGGAAAGAAACACCAAGTACACAAGAAAGGGAATAGCTAGCCAGACAGCAGCACTTCTCAGAAACATGTAGGGCTTATAATAGGTAAATTAAATAAGAATCAACAGTGTGTTGCTTGGGCACAAAAGGCCAATGTCATTTACAGGACAGGGACATAGTATGTGTGTGTGTGTGTGTTTTCCTCTTCAAGTTCCAGGAACTAATAACAGTACTTCTGTGCTGAACTCCTGGAGGCATTGTGTCCTGCTATTATGGACACCATGCATAGTTCAAGGGGTGAACTACAGGGATAAGAAAAAGGACCAGAAAACTAGTATGTGAAGAGGGTGATAGGTTTATCACTTATCCATATTATCCTATTATCCATATAGCACCCACAATATCCGTTTAAGGAACATACTTAATTTTCTTCTTGAAAAATAAATAATATAAGAAATGGGTCCCTAAAGCAGCTTGCAGTTAAAAGTAAAGACAAAAAGAATGTAAAGGGTGGGAAATAAAAGAGAATCTGAAAATAATGTGAAGATGGCCATATTAATATTAAGATGGTTAAAAAAAAATACAGCCTGAGACGAAGAATATTAAGAGTAACACATTGATGTTGGTGGCTCAGCTATAGAGCACATGGCTTCCAGTTTGTTCATAGGAAAATTTTACCTCTTCCAACATTGGCCACAAGCAATCAGCAGGTTCCATCAGCTCTGAAGTTGAGAGCCTTCTGGAATGTTCCTCTAGCAGGTGTCAGGAGCTGCTCCTAGAAAGAAAAATCATTTCTCCCTATGCAGATGCATTCATGAATGTGTGTGTGTGTGTGTGTGTGTGTGTGTATTTTGGAATAAGCCACAATCCCAGTTATCATTTTTAATGTCCTTGTATGATTACTTGTTTTCATGTTCTTAGGGAAGGTAGTGCATAGCCTGTGTTTTCGGTTCTCCTTCTCCTTATTCTTCACTCCTCTCTTCATTAAGTCTCTCTCACTTTAGTAATTTTCAGGAATGGATTCTTGGCCAATCCAATTTATTAAGAGAGAGAGGGGGAAACCAAGTCAACAGGAACAGGGCACAAAAGGGACACCTATTGATTTCTGGAAGAACATTGCGACAAGTAACATCCTCATTTGCTGCAGATTCAAGGATATTTCTCGCTGTCTTCCACATGCAAGTCTTCCTTGAGCTCTTCTTTGCAGTGCCAACAAAGGCTTCTTTACAAATAGCTCGAGGTCACTTAGAAAGTTCTGATAAATATCAGTAATTAACGTTGGATGCTCTTGGAAACAATGCATTTCGTCCGCCTTTGCGCTTTGCCCATTAACTTGGATCCCTTAAGTACCACTGATGTTCTCTGCTCTTGACAAACTCAGTCATGTTGTGTCATCTGTAAATGTTGTCACCTTACTGCCCCAACCCCTTTTGGATCATTTATATACATTAACATCAGCCTTAGTGCTGAACCTTTGGCATTCATTTGTTAACTCTCTGACATACTGAAACATGACTATCCCCCCTCCACATCACCTTCTTTGTTTGCCGGCTCTTACCCAACCTTTCTAGCTCCTGAGAGTACTGTACCTTTGCCCTTGTGACTAATATGTCACCTTAGTAGCTTGCTGGGGATGACCTGTCAAAGGTTTATTTAAATGTTTATTTTCAAACACAACACAAGCATATCTTCCTTATCTGCAACACGGTTACATTTACTAGAAACCCCGGTCAATGGAAGACTTTTGATTTATTTTGCATTCTATAGAATGATGTCCATGCATTCATGAGAGACCTTATGCTAGCTGCACTCTTGAACAAAACCACAGTATAAGCCCTTGTGTATTTGCAAGCCAGAGACAGGCAACTGGGAGAGAGAGAGAGAGCGAGAGAGCGCAAACCATGCAAGGTATGAATATTGTCAGTGCTACACTTTTCCTCGCAAGAATGACTTGCGTACTATTCCTCCTCATAATGTGGGAAGGGACTCTCATTGATCCAATTTTCATTCCCCCCTTCATATTTTCATTATATGCTATATGTTATGACTAGTAGCAAATATGTTTCTAACCAGTGCTTTTTTTCTAGAAAAAGACGTGCAGGAACTCCCACTTTTTTTTTTGACTGACAACCCTAACTTGTTGAGCTTGCTTGTTTTAGGGGGGAGCCAAAGTTCTTAAGCTTTTTTTAGGGGGGAATGCCTGATTGCCCCACAAAGCCACAAAGGGCATGCAGCCCGAAGCTATGTAGCTGCTGGTACACTACAAAGAGGTGTCAGAACTCAGTTCCAGTGAGTTCCAGCTGAAAAAGACCATGTTTCTAACTACTTAAAAGATCAAAATCTGGGAGGATTGACTTCCAATAATGCAACCAGACTCAATAGATAACCTTGAGCAAGACTCTTATCTCTATGCCAGAGTTTTTGTAAAATGGGGACAACAGTCTTTGGCGTTTTGAAGCAGTGAAAAAGGACACGTCATTTGGCTAAAGACTTAGGCATTATTTAGACTAGATGAAACACCACACAAACACATACACACAGACATTCACACAGGGCACAAATCTCTTTTTGGTTAAAAGTCTGACCTTCCCATCTAGGAAAATAGGCTTCAACAGATACACAGAAGACCATATGATTCTTGGCACACATTATTTAGTGCAGAGCATCCAAAATACATGCAAGACACAATTAAATAATATTTTAACTTTTTTGTCCAATGTAACAAGAATCCAAACCTTATGAAGAACGGTTGAGGGAGTTGAGTATGGTTAGTCTGGAAAAGAGGAGTGGAGATACGATAATAAATCTTTAAATATCTAAAGGATCGTCATATGAGAA
>NC_139565.1:30371115-30406115 GCF_965112155.1 Podarcis liolepis
TGAATCTTTGAGGGAAGCTATGGGAGTTCAAAGTGCTTTAATTATACAGTGGTACCTCGGGTTAAGTACTTAATTCATTCTGGAGATCCGTTCTTAACCTGAAACTGTTCTTAACCTGAAGCACCACTTTAGCTAATGGGGCCTCCTGCTGCTGCTGCACTGGCGGAGCACGATTTCTGTTCTCACCCTGAAGCAAAGTTCTTAACCCGAGGTACTATTTCTGGGTTAGCGGAATATGTAATCTGAAGCATATGTAACCCGAGGTACCACTGTACTACTTTAAACAGATAGTGCAGGTGAGGCCATGGAGTCAGTGCCACATAACAGCCTGAGCTCACAAACAATGCTTACATTTTATATTATTGTGTTATGAAGGTTTTAAGTCACATGACAGATTCACGTACCTTGCCAAATTCACCTCAGGTTGTGATAGACAATTTATTGTCCATGATATCCTTATTAGGATTGGCTAACCCAGGAACAGCAAACATGGTGTCCTTCAGATACAGTGGTGTCCCGCAAGACGAATGCCTCGCAAGACAAAAAACTCGCTAGACGAAAGGGTTTTGTGTTTTTTGAGCTGCTTCGCAAGACGAATTTCCCTATGGGCTTGCTTCGCAAGACGAAAAACGAAAACGTCTTGCAAGTTTGTTTCCTTTTTCTTAACACCGTTAATACAGTTGCGACTTGACTTCGAGGAGCAACTCATAGAACGCGGTGTGGTAGCCTTTTTTGAGGTTTTTGAAGACTTTGGTGATTTTTGAAGCTTTTCCAAAACTTCTTTTGCAGCCATTTGGTAAGTTAAACTTTTAAAACTTTTTGGGGGGGTTTTGGATTTTGGGTTGGGGTGTTTGGAATTCAAGGACTTGGTGTTGGGGAGGGGTTTGCAAGAATCTGGAAGCTTGTGTGTTTTTTTCTGCATTTTTATGATTTTCTGTGACCATTGGGCCACTCTGCTGTTTTTTTAAAAAAATTCTGGATTTGAATTTCTGTGTGGTGGGCGGCTGGGGGAACAGTTGAGGAGGGGGTTCTTCAGCAAGAAGCAAAGAGTGGAAGAGGAACCTTCTTCAAGTTGTCCCCCAGAGTCTTAGAAAATGTACTGTACACTTTGTTGATTTTTAAATGTTTTTCTGTCATGTTTAGAAACTTAATTTATTGTTCCTTCCATTTTTGAAATGCTCTTTACAGTATGTGTGACTTTAAAGAGCACTTAATAAACTCTTGTTGTACCAAATTTGGCTTTGTTTGGACTTTTTTGACCATAGAAACGCATTAATTGAATTTCAATGCATTCCTATGGGATTTCGGGCTTCGCAAGACGAAAAATTCGCTAGACGAAAAAACTCGCAGAACGAATTAATTTCGTCTTGCGAGGCACCACTGTGTTGGTGGATACAGCTCCCATAATCCCTGTCCACTGGCTGTGCTGGCAAGGGCTGATGGGAGCTGAAGTTGTACAACGTTTGTCAGACACTGTGTTGGCTACCCCTGGGTTAATCTACCAAGCATGGTCTACTACTCTCCATCTTGGACCCTACAATAGTCAGGAGGCCTTGTTGGTGCTGCCACCTCTAGGGACTAACCCAGTTTGCATTGGCTGATGACAGGGCCTTTTCAGTGGTGGTTCCCCATCTGTGGAATGTTCTCGCTGGTGAGATGAGTCTGCCTCCTTCATTATTGACTTTCTGGATGAATTTAAAAACATTCCTGTTTACCAAAGCATTTAATGGCTGAAAGATACTGTTCCTGGCAACCATGAAATCACAGACAGAGAGAATATTTTAAACTGTAGAATGCTTCTTTAAAAATATTATTACTGTTATTATTACTGATGTGATTGCCGCTCCAGGCTCCTCTAGGAGGAAGGGCAGATTATAAATTGAATAAATAAATATCACATTGCAACCAATTTTGTGAAGAACTTGTAGTGAAAGAGAGCAGTGACTGTCCCTGACTTTGCAATAAGGAAAGGGGATCCATATATTTGCACCTATCTTTGCCTCACTGACTTCTCTAATGATATGGGAAAGCATGGTGATGGGAGAAGTTTCACCTTATCCTGCAGTGCTTGGAGGGACACTGCCCTTTAACATTTAACCGGCTTATGAGGCAGACCTTACTTTTCAGTCCCGAGCTTTGTGATTGTTCAGACAACCAATACAAGTAGAAGAAATCTAAGGCATTAGTTCTACAACATTATATTGAAACATGGAAATCAATGTTCATCAAACATTACATTACTAAAAGGGAGACTGAGCAGCAAAACCCAGGAAAGCATTCTGTAGCTCAGTGGTAGAACAGCTGCTTGGGATGCAGAAAGTCACTGGTTCAATCCCTGGCATCTCCAGGTGGAGATGGAAATGTCCCTTGTCTGAAATCCTGGCTTCCATTTACTGTAAACAATACTGAGCTGCATGGACCAGTGGTCTGATTCAGTATAAGGCAGGTTCCTATGTTTCAGTTGTCCCAGCATAATAATATACATGAACGGGGAAAGCTTAAGTCATTCTGGGCATTCAAAACTCAGGATTAATTGGCTGCACTGGTTGCTAATTTGTTGCTGGGCCAGGTTCAAGGTCCTTGTGCTATTCACAAAGCCCCCAACCAGGCCCGTGCAGGGGAAGGACAGCTAGGTACACTTGCACCCAGCCTTGGAGGGCTAAGCTGGCTGGGACCCCACCAGGTCCAGCTGCTTTTTGGTTTGTTTAGAACTTTATTCCAACCAGACTCCCACCCCAGGCCTCAGACAAGTTCCAGACCCTCCAAGTGTCCCCATTTTCCAGGGAAAGTCCTGGATTTACAGAAGCTGCCCCAGTTTCTGTTTTGATCCCAGAATGTCCCACTTTTCCTTAGGATGTCCCTATTTTCATTGAAGAAATGTTGGAGGATATGGTAGGCTGTCCCTATTTTTATTGGAGGGTATGGAGTTATGTGACCCCTGAGCCAAGGTGATATGACCTTTAGAAGACAACTGAAGGTAGTCCTGTATAGGGGAGTTTTTAAATGTTGAATGTCTTATTATGTTTTTATATATGCACCCAGAGTGGCTGAGGGAATCCAGTCACATGGGTGGCGAACAACAACAACAACAACCACCCTATTTTCACTGGAGAAATGTTGGAAGGTAAGAAGTTCTTCACAAACCTGCCCTAAACAACTAAGGTTCAAAGTACCCTTATGTTCCACCTTGAACATCGAGATCCTTCTTATGGGGTACTTCTTTTGGTTCCTGACACACCTGAGGTTTGGCCAGCCTTACTAGGGGCCAAGCCTTGAATGTGACAGGACCTGCCCTGTGGAACTCCCTTCCACTAGAGTTGCAGAGAGAATCATCCCTGCCTTCTTTTAGATGTCACCTAAAACTGGTGTTATTTAGACAAACCTTTGCAATGTGATGAGAGGGCTGGAGGGTTGAAAACCTCCCTAGTTGTTGAAGCGAGTGCCTGTTACAGACATTTTAATGAATGTAGGTGGGTTGGTCATGAAATCTGCTCTCAACCGCCCCCACCCCTTGCACATTCATTATTCATATAATTTTTATTTTAGTTTTATTTTTTCGAATGGCTGAAGAGGACTGGAATTTACACTGGCTGTAAAAGCGCTGGGAGAGAAACGGATGAAACACAGGCAAGTTTGTTGTAAACAATGCAAAGCAAAAGAAGAGATGTGTGGAGCTCCCTGGAGGCATTTCACAAGCCTTATTGAAATGTTGCTCTTTACCGAGTTTTGTTTTGTTTTAACCAACACATGTCTTTCCCAGCATTGGCCTTAGAACTGCAGGGGGAGGAAAGGAATCTCAAAGACAGCTGCCAGCAGGACAGTGGTGGTGGTGGGGTATTTCTTTCTTTAATCCTGGGTATTTCTTTCTTTAATCAGGTGAGAAGACAGGGGGTTTCATGGGGCATCACCTGACTGCTCTTTAGATAGAGAACTGTAGAGCTGGCCACCACAGACACCAACACAGCATCTTTGACCTGCCAGAATTGGGACTACCATATTATCCCGAAAGAAAGAAAGAAAGAAAGAAAGAAAGAAAGAGAAAGAAAGTCCCCTAATGCCTTGGAAGGGCCTTCTCCTCAACAGTAACAACATATACATTGTCAGTTTTCTGTTGGTGATTCTGGGAATGGTAGTTGCAGTCCCACCCCCAGTAGGGAAACTCCGCCATCAGGGTCTGGGAAGTATCTGCCGCCTCTACTGCCACTGCTTCCTGACAGGATACGTTTCTGGGCCTTTGGACAGGAAATGGTCATATTGCAGTGGCTTTAATGGAGGGTGTTTTGCACCTCCCCTTTGGTAATGCCAAACCAAACTGTAGTTGGGGCAAAGGGTTCAAGCCCCACTCACCCCCATACCATTGTCCTGATGTGGCTTGGCCACTCCATATGCTTTTTTAAAAAAATAATAATTCAGGACACAAATGCCACTTTTAGTTTGGTCCTCAGATTCCACAATTTTCAGTGAAGGAAATATGGTGCCCTTATGTAATTTGGGAATTTCATCGGGGTGTGTGTGTTCTTTTTTAAATAGAAAGAAATAATGTTAAAAACATTCAGTCTATAGGCCATGAAAACGAGTGTCATGCTTTTCAAGCTCATGGTTCCTTCTCAACTGCTTCAACATGTTTAATCTAGACCAAATGAATACCTGGCAGTACTGCGTACGCAGATGATGTTAAGTGACAGCTCCAGGCAACTAAATTCAGGCTATAAAGATTATATATAAAATTCTGTTTAGCCTGTTGAGAAACTAATGAGCAAGCTGTAAATCATGGCTATACAGTCATCTGCTTCCTGTTACTTTCTGCCCCCAGTTCATGTACCTAGTAAAATCTCAAAATGATAATATAAGCAAAACAAATGACTTTGCTCTGGATTTCCTAACTAGATCCTAGAATAAAAATTAAGTGAATCATTGAAGAAAGCCCTTCAGTATATGATTTCATATTGAATTGTTCACCTATAAAACATTTTACTTATGAATCATATCAATTATCAAACACTTGTTCTATCCTCGTTAATGATGAGTGGCTTATGCAAGTTGGCAGGTGCGTCAGGAGTACAAATATGTCAAGGCCTGAGCAACAACCTGGCCAGACGCAAATAGCTTAAAACACAATCCAAGCTATTTCTTCATTTAATCCCCCTCTTCACCCAATAAAGAGCTCACAGAGTGGCTTAAATATGATCAGTAAAATCAAGATACTCTAACTGCAGGCGTACTTTTAAAAAGACTCAGTACAAAAGGAAAATCCGGTAAGGAGGGAAGATGAAAACAAGAAAATTCAGGCACCAATTCTAGAGTTATACAGTAGCTCTTATAGAGATCAGGTGAAATAAGAACAGTTTAAGAAGAGGCCCAACCACAGGAGCTGTTCTTCCAGCAGAGCTAAATTAGTGGCCCCTACCTTCCCCCTCTCGGGTGGTGCTGTGGGTTAAACCACAGAGCCTAGGACTTGCCGATCAAAAGGTTGGCGGTTCGAATCCCCGTGACGGGGTGAGCTCCTGTTGCTCGGTCCCTGCTCCTGCCAACCTAGCAGTTCAAAAGTACATCAAAGTGCAAGTAGATAAATAGGTACCGCTCCGGCGGGAAGGTAAACGGCGTTTCCGTGTGCTGCTCTGGTTCACCAGAAGCGGATTAGTCATGCTGGCCACATGACCCGGAAGCTGTACGCCGGCTCCCTCGGCCAATAAAGTGAGATGAGCGCTGCAACCCCAGAGTCGGCCATGACTGGACCTAATGGTCAGGGGTCCCTTTACCTTTAATAACATAATGATTATGTAACTAATTAAATAAAATTCCACCACAACAGACAGTGAGACAAACAATGCAGTTGAATCAGAAGTTGAACTGTGGTGGAACGGAAGCAGCTGCATGCAACAAACACAGGTCAGAAGGAAATTGATGCCTTCTTACATCTCCATCTTCTTACACCACCAAGCGACCAAAAAAAACCAAAAACACCTGTCATGGAAATGTGTGGCCACTGTGCAACAGAGTCAGCCCCTATATTGTGCAGCTCCCATTCACACCCATGGAGGACTTTATTTCTTAATGAACTGTGTCCATTATATTATTGAAGACTGCAGTATAAGGCTGATCTGTTCCACACTTTCAGGATGTTGCCTTAAAAAAAATGTGTGCGTGTAAATATTAAATACTGTGGTACCTTGGTTTGCAATAGTTTTGGATTACAACCACGTCAAACCTGGAAGTGCATGTCCCTTTTTTGGGATTACAACCCATTTTTTTTGGAGGCCCCATTGGTGAAAGTGCGCCTTGGGTTACAACCTGTTTTGGTTTACAACCGGACCTCCGGAACAGATTATGGTTGTAAACCGAGCTACCACTGTAAATTACCTTTGGATTCTCCAACATTATTTGTTCCACAAAATGTGTATATATAGTTTAGCACAGGCCCGAGGTTTATATATTTATTTTTACGTCACTTTGGCATTACTTTCCTTTCCTTTACGCCGACAGAAATAACTGGGTCTAGTAAAGCTTCCCAAGGTCATTGGCCTGTGTCTTTCCTTCTTCACAACAAAGTATCATTTTTCTTAGTTTCTTGTCAGAGTGCCATGATATCCTTCACATCTGTCTGTGCCTTTGCTTTTATTAGCAGAAAATACTGCCCGAGCTTTAGTGTCATGTGTACTATAAAGACAGGATTTTCAGGAGATTTGACAACTCTCATATTTTCTGAAGTATTCTCAATGTAACAGAGAAACAGTTTATTACTGTTAAGTAGTGGCTGTCTCTCCAACTTGAATAATGAAGTCCTCCAGGTCAATATTTTATACAATGATCCATTTAAGGAAGCATTCCTCTATAGCCCAGCACTAAAACAATGGGTGTCATAACACGGATCTATCTATTATCAATCTTAAATCCCACCATAATCAATCCAATTCTTTGGGTAGCAAAGCTGCAATACGTTACTGTGTTAAAGGCGAGAATTTTCTCTTCCAGAATTGTTTATAAAAGAACACAATAAAATTATTTACTGAGGCCAGCTCTGCTGTGCAAGAGTATAGAAGATTTAAACTTTCTTGGAAGAAGAGGGCTTTTGGCCGGCTGTGATTTACACATCTTCCTTGCAAACTGTATTTCCATGAATCGCTGCAACACTGTTTTGGGGACTATACAAAGCCCACCCAGTGTTGTGTATTTATATGGCTGTAACAAGAGACAAAGCGGAAAGTGCTTGGCTGCAGAGCAAGAGCCATAAAAAAAATCACGGATTTGCAAAAAAACACACACAACCCCTCCATTTCCTCAGCTTACCATAAAAAATATAATAATATGAGATGCGTCGCCACTCACAGCTGCAACTCAGCTCAGTGCAACTTCCTGCACATCTCTCAACCAGCAGTAATTTTGGCAGAAGTATGCAAAGTTTGGATGTGTATTTATCTTCCTCTCTTGTTTTTCCATGCAGGTCTTTGATTGCTTGTGCTTAACCCCACGCACAGGATGTCTTCTAGCATGGGTTAGAGTTGTCATTTCAATAAGGGCTGATACCTTTATTGAGCCAGTGTGGTGTGGTGTAGTGGTTAAGAGCAGTAGATTCGTAATCTGGGGAAACAGGTTCACGTCCCCGCTCTTCCACATGCAGCTGCTGGGTGACCTTGGGCCAGTCACACTTCTTTGAAGTCTCTCAGCCCCACTCACCTCACAGAGTGTTTGTTGTGGGGGAGGAAGGGAAAGGAGAATGTTAGCCGCTTTGAGACTCCTTTGGGTAGTGATAAAGTGGGGTATCAAATCCAAACTCTTCTTCTACCAAGTGCCATCACAACGGGGGCTGGGGGCTGGTGCGCCCCGGGTGCCATGTCTGGGGGGTGACAAGAAGGCACCAGCATGAGCAGCCATCGGTCACCATAGCCACATGTGGAGGATCCTCCGTTTGCGGCTGCAGGCGCAAGGAGAGGATCCCGGCACCATCCGTATGGGGCTAGAGCACTGCTGCCGGCAAACCGCTATGTACAGCACATGTGTGGCATCGCTACGTACAGTGCATGCATCGTACATAGCAATGCCACACATGCGCCCTATGTAGCGACGCCCGGGTGTCATGACGCCTTCGTTTGCCCCTGCTGATACCATGTGCATTCATCATGAGGTTCAACGATGCTGTTGCCCAGGCCCTAGTGGATCCTGAAGCAAAAAGCACCACAGCAGCATCCAGAAAAAAAGAGTACAAATATCTCCTAACAAACACCCATATGTTCAAATCTAGAGTGTGCCCTTGTAAACATATGTACCTTACTTAGAAAGTCACAGGGTGGCATAGAAGTTAGAATTTCAAATTCAGATCCACACTCAGCCATGAAGGTCACTGAAATTTAGGCCAGTCACAAACATTCAGCCTAATTTACCTCGCTAAGTTGTTGTGAGAATAAAATGGGTGGGTGGGTGGTGAGCCACAAAAGTGCTCTGAGATTCTTGGATTAAAATATATTAAATAACACTTCAGCACCAGCAATAAAATCCATCAAGGGCGGAGAACCTGTAGTCCTGTAGATGATCCTCCAGAATTTGTTGGACTACATTATCCCAACCACACTTGACCATTGGGCCATGCTGGATGAGGCAAATGGGAACTGGAATTTCCCATCTCTGAGGTAACATATTTTCATTGCATTTCAAGATAAGGAACATCTGATGCAAAGAAAGAAGAAGCCAGAAAGCCATCTTCACACTAGGAGGACCATTCAATACATAATCTATTGTTCTATTGTCCCTGCTTTTGAGTGGGCAAGTGGTAGTGTCACAGCTCTGGACTTTTCTAGAGCATGCAAGACATTTTTACTAGTTTGGTTTCAGGCCTGGTCAAGGCTCTGTGCTTTCCTTTCTGCTAAGTACCAAATGATGATGTGTATTTCACATACAGAACATATACAATTTAAGTGTGGACCTTATGCATTCTTCAGGGGAGGAATGTACATGGAATGGAACAGACCACAGTGAGACAGAAATGGGTCAGAATTTGCAACCTTCCAAACTGCTGTTTTATTGTGGGTGTGTCCTTCAGCATGTTCTTGACACAATTCTAATGCATTAGTGGTCAATCTATTCAGCTTTGCTAGTTGTTCTGTGATGCTTCCTCAGGGGTGATAGTGTAAAAAAGTGGGACAGAAATAAACCAGAACATTTGTTACAAGATCTCAGCAGGAAAGTTACAGGATATGCACTACAGTCATACCTCATGTTACGTCCACTTCATGTTACGTTCTTTCAGGATACGTCCCGTGGCGACCCGGAAGTACCAGAAAGGGTTACTTCTGGGTTTCGCCGCTCGCGCATGTGCAGACGTGTAAAATGATGTCATGTGCAGAAGCAGAAGTGGCAAATCGCAACCTGCTCATGTGCAGACGCGCCGCTGCGGGTTGTGCTCTTTTCATGTTGCGAACGGGCCTCTGGAACGGATCCCGTTCGCAACCAAAACTTTCCCAGGAACAAACTATATTGAAAGAGGGATTGCACATGGTCACCCCATAGCAGTGTGAGCACAAATCATCCTGATAGCTCAGTTGGTTAGAGCATGGTGCTGATGACACCAAGGTTGAAGGGTCAATCCCTGTAGGGGACAGCTGCATATTCCAGCGTTGCAGGGGGTTGGACTAGATGATCCTTATGGTCTCTTCCAACTTGACAATTCTATTAGGAGTGCTTAGGGGCTGTTTAGCCTTCACTACCACTAGGTAAGGCTCCACCTCCCACTAAGCAATGTCACCAAGGTGTTAAGCCAAGGTGCTTAGGTGTTATAGAACAAATAGAAACCTATCAGTATCAATCACTTCTGAACTTCCCAGGAAGAAAGGAAGGTCATGCTTATGTCAACAAGAATTTGCCTGACTGCTGCCAGTCACCCTGTTTTGCCATGGTTTCATGTGTTGTTTTGAGGAACTTCTGTGTCATCTTATTAAGGAATTGTTGGGCTCTTCTTATGATGACTGATTTTTGCTCGTGTATTTGATGTAATGTCGATAATTTTGAACTTTGTTTTTCGTTTTATTTTATTTGTTTTATTGTCACTTTGTTCTGAAAACCTTGGTTTTCACCTTGAAGGAATGGAGGGCAGAATATGTTGTAAATCAACAAAACAAATAAAATGTGCTGAAGCCTCTGTTTGAGAAAGATTGCCCCAGGACTCCATCGCAAAGGTTGCAAAGCCTTCTCTCCCCATTCTCCCTCTGTGGTCTTTGTTAGTGAAATAGGCAAAAGGGCATCTATCCTTGAAGCTACCTAGATCTGCTCATTTCCCTAGAAGATTGAACAATTGTGCATTCATAGATATAATACTGAGTGGGGTTTCCTTGAGGAAATGCCTTCTTGTCTTACATATCTTCTTTGTTATTTGTACTAAAGATCAGAGGGTTTTTTATAGCTTCAGTGATTCCCCCCCCCCATCCCAGTCTCAAAATCTGTTTGGATTCTGACCATGCTATCCCAATTGTAAACTGAAGTAAACAATGCATTACAATAGGCTTGTGACAGGGATTCCTCCTCTGCTAAAAGAGCATCATGAAGGCAAAGGGGAAGCAAGAGAAATTAATGCTGCCACCTCTCCACAGTTCTCTGATTGGTAAAGCTAAGCAGATTCAGGGGAGGAAGAGGGTGTGTGTATGTGTGTGTGTATGTGTGTAAAATTCAGTTGAGGAAGGTCTCATCTATTTACCTCTTACTCTCCTAAAAGCCTCTCAAATTCTCTCCCACCCATACCTGCTTGGCCTCCCCAGCCACTCTGGGTGGCTTCCAACAGGATATTAAAAACACAATAAAATATCAAACATTAAAAACTTCCCTAGTTGTTTATTTCCTTGACACCTGATGGGAAGGCGTTCCACAGGGCGGGTGCCACTACCGAGAAGCCCCTCTGCCTGGTTCACTGTAACCTCACTTCTCACAGTGAGGGAACCAGCAGAAGGCCATCAGAGCTGGACCTCAGTGTCTGGGCTAAACATTGGGGGTGGAGACACTCCTTCAGGTATACTGGGCCAAAGCTGTTTAGGGCTTTAAAGGTCAGCACCAACACTTTGAATTGTGCTCAGAAATGTACTGTCTGTTCCGTCTGTTGTAGGAATGGGGGTGTACTGTGCAAGATGCTGTATAATTTTAATTATATCCACACACACATCCTACAGACCACGTGAATGAAGTTCATGGCACACCTGTGGCCCATGTACCACAGCTTGGGAACCCCTGCAGTAGGCTATGAACTAAGAGAAGGGTTATGAATCAGGAAGTCCCCACTTCAAATGCTGTTTCTGTCACAAACATTAGATGGACTTAGGCAAGGAACTCACTTTTTCTGAGTGCATCCTCCCGTCAGTAATATAAGGCTTAGTCACATGTTTCACTACAAGCTATCTGTATACATGTAGAAAAGCTTGTGTGAAATAAAGTTTACTTGCTGATTTTTATAGCTCAGCTATTGTGTACATGGGTATACACACTGTACACTCAGTGAACTTCACTGGGGAATAACTGCACAAGTGTACAGCTCAAATGTTTGGGTACACAGATTGTACATTAATTAAATGCAACATGTGAACACCCCTGTAATGACTACAATATATGGTTGTTGTAAGAATTTCTGAGAAGACGAATCTCATTTTGTCAAGGCTTTGCTAATTTAGAACAAATTGTTCAGAGCCTGGTCACAGATAATTTTTGGGTGATGCATGTATATGTGAGAAAGAAGCTGACCAGCTGATTGCAGAAGACAGCTTCAACGACTGCTATAGAACAGATATATGTTGTTCATGATAATTAAGGCATGAAAAAGTACTTGAGTACAATAACAACTGAATTAAATGTTCATCAGAAACTCAATCTTGACTTACACTCCAACCGTTAATTAAACTGAGCTTGTTTAAATTTAATCTAATTGATTTTTAATACAGCAAATTTAATTAGTAAATGCATTCCAATATCTTGTCTATGAGCACTGAACTTTGGAAGTTCTGAAAGATTGCTCCTGTAGTAATTATGAACCAACTATAAATGTGATGATGAATACAGCGGTTTTAAATCTCCCTGCCAGAATGAACTCTGCTCTACCTACCTGTCTGCTGACTTGGAACTGCAGAAAGGAGGAGAAGGGCACTCTGGTCTGTACCAGAAACAGAGGACAAAGGGCCACCAAGTAGCCTTGCACTTTCAGCCAACTGAGAAAGGTAACAAAGGAATATCAGCCCAGGATCTGATTCAGGGATGGAGACCCTGTGGCTCTCCAAATTATGCTAAGCTGCAGCTCCCTTTATTCCTGACCACTGGCCAGACTGGCTGCACCCAATGGGTATTAGAGTTCAGCAGCATCTGCAGAGGTACAGGTTAGCCACCTCAGCACCAATTGAATGGAAATGGCTGTGTTCTCAATTCATCCTTTTATCCAGTGTGGTGTAGTGGTTAAGAGCGGTAGACTCGTAATCTGGTGAACCAGGTTTGTGTCTCCACTCCTCCTTATGCAGCTAATGGGTGACCTTGGGCTAGTCACACTTCTCTGAAGCCTCTCAGCCCCACTCACCTCACAGAGTGTTTGTTGTGGGGGAGGAAGAGAAAGGAGAACGTTAGCCGCTTTGAGACTCCTTTGGGTAGTGATAAAGCGGGATATCAAATCCAAACTCTTCTTCTTAACATCATCAAACTGATTCAGTTGCTGTACCATTTCCCTTCCCTTTTTTCCTTGTGCTTATTGGAGTTTTTGTTTGTAAACTACAAAGGGGTCTGGATCTCATTTCCTAATGGAGGTAAGCCACTGTGGGAGACAATATTTTTCTGAAAAGCAGGATCAAAACATAATATTTAAAATTACCTGTGGAAGGGATCTGAGATTTCTGAAAACTATTTCCGAAGACTGGCCCCCAAACTAGTGAGAGCGATCCAAGTGAAAAGAAAACATCCATGAAAGAAGTGTGGTTCTTGATCCACACAGTATCCCTTTGGGTGAATCCTCCCATCCATCATCTGTAAGTAGGTGCACTTGGATGCCATGCATCAAAGGGTGCTCTCAGGGGCTAGGGTTCAATTCCCAGGAAGGGTAAGCCTCTCACTAAAGTACTTACCAACACAGGGAGAGTTTTTGGTGCACCACAGGAGTCCTAACCAACTGACAGCAGACACATGGATGCATTATAGTTCCAAACATGATCCACAGGAAGGTCAGGAAGCAGTCCAAGGTCAATATCACAAGGTATTCCACAAGGTACAGCACAGTGAGCAGGAGGAACTAGAGCCAGGAGCCAGGAACAAGGCTGTAGGGATTAAGGAGCCAGAGACCTATGCTGTTTGTTGCCACTGGAAGACTCAAGAGGAAGGCTTTATATACTTTGGCTTCCTAACCACAGCTGTCGGCAGTAAAGTATCATTGAGTGCACTGATGGTTCTGGGTCCACTGATGCATATTGTGCTGCTGCTCTTCAGTCTGGACCCAAAACCTTTGCTGGCTCTCTTGAGAACAGGAGCAGAGGCACTGATCCACCTCCTTCTCTGACAGCTTCAGTGGTATTTCATCAGGTATCAACCCAGAAGTGCCCTCAAAGGGATCCTTAACATTGGATTCAGGGGGTCCTGCCTCAAGATCCTCAGACTGTGAGGGGGCCGCTAGGGGTGCATTGGAAGATGGCCGACAATAACATCTCTCCGGCTCACACGAGGTAATTAAGAGGCTGATATGGGAGTATGCAGCCTCCCTTGTTGCCCCAAGGAAATGGGGAACACTGCCTTGCCTGCTGTAGCCATAAATCACCCCCAGATTCGAAAGAAGGGGGTGAGGGCACTAGGCACAAAGCCCTTGTGTGGGTCCGGCTCTCCCGGACGCTGTCTCTGATCGCGCACTAGTTGCAGCGGCTCGAAATAAACAATTAGAGAGAGAAGCAAATGCACATATTTCAAGTGAAGAATGGGAGTGAAGACTGCTAATTGAAGTGACCTTTGTGAAAGTAGAGCGACGGGTTGGATTTAACAGGAATATATCTGAAGAAGATACATCAAAGGTTCGGTATGTCGGAGCGGGACTGGATGGGGGGGGACTTTTTTTCTTTTCTTCTATGTGATTAACCAATAACCCCTCCCCAAGAAAGAATCGTCTATGTGATTAACCAATAACCCCTCCCCAAGAAAGAACCGTCACATACCTGACCTAAGCAGGATGATTAAAAACTGTGTGGAAATGAATTACTAACCAAAAGTTTGGCTTATGGAGATTGAGAAAAGAACAAGGGCTCTTGGAATGACGCAGTAATAAAAAGGGAGTTGCCATCTTGGCAGGTTCTGTCGAAAGATTGATGATCGGGAGGAGGAAGCTATGGACTGGCAGAACCTCCTCAGAGGACTGAGAAAGGGAGTGACAGATCTGTGAAGATTAACGAGCAAAACCCCACACAGGATTACAATTTGTTTTAACCCACTTGTGGAGACTATCAGAGGTCACAAAGAGAAAGGAAAAATATATGAAAATAACAAGAAGAGATGTGGAAAATAACAAGAAAGGATTGGATAGAATTGTGAGCACTATTTGGACAGATTTGTGGACATTAAAGCAGCAGCAACAAAAAGATGATTGGATCCCTTTTGGAACTTGAAATACGGGTACCCCCAACAAAAAATTTAAAATTCGGCTTCGTAATTTGATTTGATTTGATTGGTCTGTTAATAAAAAATATTTTTTTAAAAAAGATCCTCAGACTGTGGACTGCTGGTTCATCCACCAAGGACTCCATGTCTAGTTCCTGGTCATGGCTAAGCATAACACCAGATCTCATTGAGGAGTCCACTTGTTTGAGCACACATAGTCTGTCATGCTTACATAACTGCTATGTACAAGACTGGAACTAAGAAAGACAAAACCTCTCTGTTCCATTCTCCTCAGATTATATACTGATTTTGTTCAGTTGGCTTAGTGAAGTGTTATCAAGACTGTGTCCTTGATAACAACTATCACAGGTAACCTGGCAGTTAGAGGGCATTTTATCTTTGGTGCTAAAAAACAACAGGATTCAAAACACCCACATCTTTGTATGTACCTCTGTTTAGCTAGAATATACACTTGGTCCTCTTTGGCATCCAAATTGTGCCTGTAGCATCCCTTGTTGCTCATAATTCCAAAGGCATCCTTTTAAAAATGTTAGCTCTAAACATTCTGCTGGAAATGATAAGTGGTTCGAAGTGAACCGCATTCAGGAAATCAATTAGCTAAGCTGAAGCATTTCAACAATATGAAGAATCATCTGAATTTAATGAACTGTAGTTAAATGTGCATTATTGAGTAACCAAAAATCTTTCTTCTTCAATAACATTCTTCTCTTCAGATATGCATCTTGCTTTGTCCCCCCCCTCTTCTCCCAGTGCAGATAACAAAGGTAATTAATAGAAAGAAAATAATTATAACATAGCCAGTTTGGTGTGGGTTAATGAGCACTTAAGAGAATTATCAATTCATTATCTGTTTGTACATCAATAAATCACTGTGTTCCAATCAGTTTACAGCCTAATGGTGAGATAGCAAGACCATTTTCTCACCACAGAGTTGATTGTGGCTGTGTGAGTTGATCCACACTCATACTACACCACAATATATTTCTTGGCAAAGGCAGAAAAGGGACTACAAGACCAGATTCCAATGGCTGGAGGGAAAATATTATAGGACATTTGATCAAAATGTGATCTTCTTTTAATGCTTGTAATACTACCTTTCTTCCATCACTTGGCAGTTTCTCCCAAGCAAGTTATTATGAATGTACACACGAGAGTTTAATCCACACTCTTTTCCAAACTGTGAGAATTCCATACAATGTGACTAGAGAGCTTTAACTTCAAGCCTGCCTATCACCATTTTAAGGAAACTGTGGACATCCCCATAGGAACAAACTCCCAGGGGCCAAGGTCCCTTTGATCTCCTCCCAATAAAAATATTTGAGAGGGCCAGGAGCATCAAAAGTTGATAGGCATTGTCATTCAAATGGTGTGTGCATGCTACATCTTCTGATCAATTATGTGGGGGCAGGGCTTACCTGCCCCCTCCTCAATATTTTATTCAAGTTGGCACCCCTGGACATCCCTGTTTCCTCAGCTACATAAACCCACACAAGACGTATTGTGTGATCAGGAGTAAATGCAAACTGTCGTCAACATGAAGTCAGTTCTGTAATGAAAGCTACAAATTGCTCGATTAAGATTGACAAGTAGGCAGAGGCCTGTAAAAATAGAAGTGGAAAAGGAACTCACAAAATAAGACTGATATACGTACAAAGGTGTAATCAGGCAGTGGTTTTGATGACCAAGATAATACATTTGCCATGTCTAGGCTACACAAAATAAAGCACCAGTACAGAAGAAAGCAAGACTGGTTGAGACAGGGCAAATTCAAGAAATGAAGTGCATGGCAGTAAACAAACAATGTAACCAACTCAGACATATGCCCTGCTGTGTTTGGTGCTGATTACTCAAGTTTCGCATTCACAGGACTGTGGCTGAAGTCTATTTGTTGCTGGAGAACCAAGGAGCCCTGTATATACTTATACAGGGACAACAGAGGATTATAAGAAGGCTGGCACGAGCACACCCATCACTGTGGGTTCACATTGCTATGTATCCAGTTTGCCCCACTGCTAGATTCACACGATGCATTCACATGATGTTAGCCACAACCCTTATCAATCTTGTAGTTCCTTGACAAATACTGCTGTTTGATGTGCTTCGCCCCTCAAACCAGCTTCGATCCAATTAGAAAGCCTAAGCCACAATCACTTGCTCTGCATAGGTAAGTATTTAGCTTGCCCCTAGCTTTTTTATATGCAGTCAGTTGTGGAGGGGATGACCTGAAATTATTCTTTTTGCTAGAAAGAGACAAAATGGAATTCTAGTGATCTGACCATTATAAGCTACGGTATAAGACCTCACTTATACTCTTCTCTCTAGTTTTTCTCAATAAACATTATTTGTTAGTCTGCAAATAAAGTGACTAGGGGATTTATTTATATATTAAAAGGTAACAGAGCGATATGTATTTCCCTGAGAAGTAATTTCATTTAATTGCTACTGTCCCCCTGTCCTAAAACTGGGGGTTCCCAACCTAATTCTTTGATATGTTTTGCAGAGATAAATTTGATCATTAGTGTGTGCTACATTTCATTCAGTTACCCATGTCTGCAATATATATGACAACCTGACCTAATGTTCTATGAACCTCCCTGTTGCCCGGGCAATTAATATTTATAGCAGCAGAATACTCATAGGGTTAGCAGGATGAACAATTCTGAATTCTTCATGTTTTTATTTACAAGGTGCAGCAAATGTTGAAAGAGAAACAACCCCGGGACTTGTATAAAGAACAGTTGCTCTCTATGTCTTCTGAAATATCCCGCCTGATGTCATATGAAGAAGAAAGGTGATGGATGGGTGACAAGCAGCAGGTCAGTGCTGAGTGAACTGCTCCATTTCATTCTAGTAACGACATACACAATAGGCCAAGTGAACTGAATAAGACCTAAATGGTCTTACATGGCCAAAATGGTGCTTTTAGAAAGCAGCATTTTGGCCCTTGACTTCCAAACCAACGTACAAATATTCAATGCTGCTGTCCATGGTCCCCAAAGAAATCTATCCATTATAATTTGATGATGCCTTTTTGTGAACTAATCACTTTTCTTACCAAGATACTCATCATTATCCTTTCCATCTTCAGGCATTATGATCAAGTTTTAAGTTACTATGTGTAGAGGGGGATGGGGAGTGACGATAGGTATGCTAACTCCATTCCATCACTGTCCCAGTCATACACCTATTTGTGGAAAGTGACTGTCAGCATCTTGTGCACCGGTAAAGGCTCTCCACATGTGTTTAAACTCAGGGCGTTTTGGCTCCCTGCTTCAGAAAGTTACCCTCAACAATCTGGAGAGGCGGTGGAATGATGATGCTCATCCCCACTGGACCTCTTCACATGGTAGCTTAACATTTGATCATAACACTTGAATGGTATGGCTATGCTAGAAATATGGGACCTAACTCTGAACCCCATCACCCATGGCTAATCCCATTCATCATCATCAACCTTTTATTCGACCGTCAGTCAGAAAAAAGTACATTTGTCAATACACAGTTAAAAGCTCCAGGAAGATTTTAGAAGTTAGCCAACACCAAAATGGGCTAAACAGATAGCCCCATAATCCCATTCATAATAGGTGCCTAGGATGACTAAATCCCTATTTGCATAATCACTCCGCGGAAGTAAATGAAATTTGCAATTAATACACAGTTGCTTCTTCATTAAACACAGTAATAACAAATGTGTTGAAATATACTATACTTTGAGCAGTGGGCAGAAAAATTATTCTAAAGCTCCATTTGGCTGTGAATGGGTAGACTACTAGTCAAAGAACAAAGTGAGCATTTAGAGAGAATTAGCCACAAATGCTGCTGATTACCAGAAAGTAGGACGAGGGGGGAGGAATCAAAGCCACACCTGCTCCACTCAGAGAAAATGAATGCTTATTTTGCTGAAGCATTGACTTTTGGTTTGTTATGCAGTCTTGTTTGTAGCCACACAATTGTGAAACTCCTGGCTGCGTGAGTAGAAAACAACATTGGGCTTAAAATGGCTCAATACACTGAATGCTGTTCACAAACAAGCCCTGGTGAAGTTCTGTGGTTTCAACCTTGCTAGCAGCTGAGTTGAAGGCCACAGTCACACCATACATTTAAAGCACTCATCTTCTACTTTGGTTTCCCCCAAAGAATCCTGGGAACTGTAGTTTGTTAAGGGTCCTGAGTGTTTTCAGGAGATCCCTATTCCCCACACAGAGCTGCAGTTACACTGCAGTTTAATAATCAACTCTGCACTTCAGTGTGCTGTTGTGAAATGTGGTATGGATAGAGTTTGGAAGTGTAACATTAAAATCTCTTCTTAAGATGCTTCCAGCTACTGAGTTTGAACTGCTGATTTAAAGGGGCACTGGGAGCTTGCACCAAAGATCCATCTTGTCTAGCACTCTGGTCAGCTGAATGTCTTTCAGATGCTACAAGCTGGGCATGAATGCAACATCTCTCTCCTGTTGTTTGCCCTTAAAAGGTAAAGGGACCCCTGACCATTAGGTCCAGTCATGACCGACTCTGGGGTTGCGGCGCTCATCTCACTTTATTGGCCGAGGGAGCCGGCGTTTGTCCGCAGACAGCTTCCGGGTCATGTGGCCAGCATGACTAAGCCACTTCTGGTGAACCAGAGCAGCGCACGGAAACACCGTTTACTTTCCCGCCGGAGCGGTACCTATTTATCTACTTGCACTTTGACGTGCTTTCGAACTGCTAGGTTGGCAGGAGCAGGGACCGGACAACGGAAGCTCACCCCGTCGCGGGGATTCGAACCACCGACCTTCTGATCGGCAAGTCCTAGGCCCTGTGGTTTAACCCACAGCGCCACCTGCGTCCCTGTTTGCCCTTAGCACCTTCCTATATCCTGACTTATCGCAAAGCTCCTTCCAAGAGATTGGACTGCAAGAAACACCAGTCCCAAACTCCTCTCTCTCTCTCTCTCTCTCTCTCTCTCTCTCTCTCTCTCTCTCTCTCTGTGTGTGTGTGTGTGTAGATGTGCACAGACCTGCATCATTCATCTTCATTCCCTGAACCAACCACCATATTAATACCTGCATGCCTTTATGCCCATTGGCACTCAGGACAGCCTTTGAGAACAGTTTCCAAAACTGTTCATTTGCCATACAAGGAGGGACCAGCAGTATGTTTTGACCCATAGGAGCCAACTCCTAGGAGGCAAGGTCCCTTTGCTCCCCCCCAATAAAGTATTTGAGGGGGCTGGAGACCCCCAAAGTTGATGGGCATTGCCTTTCAAATGGTGTCCATGCACCAAAACATGTGATTGATTTTGTGGGGCAGGGCTTACCTCCCCCACCCAATATTTTATTCAAGTTGGCACCCCTGCTTCTATCCTAGCACATGCCACAATTACTGTGGTCAGGATTGGTTTGCCCAGGATTGGTTTGCCCTGAATTAGGAATTTATTTTAAAAGATCCTAGCTTACATAAAGCTCAAAATATGTTTTGATGCAGTCATTATTTGACTAGACACTGTGGTGCCCTTCAGATGTTGTTGGATGTTGCTGGGTGGCAACACCCATCTTCCCTGACCACTGGCCATGCTGGCTGGGGCTGATGGGAGATGTAGTCCAACCACCTCTGTAGGTACCATGTTGGCTAACTTTGAACAAGAAGCTTTCTTTCTAGCATAATTTCATTTTGTATAAACTGAATATATAGTGGTCATTCCACCCTCAATTTAATAGAGGATATTTGGGGAAGAAACGGTGGACATTAGATTTTAACTATTGCCAAAAGAACAACAACAAAAGGCGTTGTTCACCCCAATGTCACAAAACAAATGAATGGGATAATCTATTAGTGCATCAGTACAATTGATCTACTCTTCATAAACGTGCAAGCTTCACACAGGGCTTGTTTAGTCACCAGACCATTAAGTGTTAACAGCTGTAAGTCTAGGTCTAAGTCAGTATTAGAGTCACACTTCTTGCTTCCCCTCCCCCACAAAAAAATCAATATCTGCAAATAATAAATGAGATCCCGAAGGGTTGAGTTAAGCCCCAACCAGCACCAAGCAACTCTGCAATTGGTCATTGACTCAATAATGCAGGTGAGTGCCACACTGCAGAGCATCTTTAGCATGCTATAATAGAAAATTAATAGTGTTCAAATCAGGAGTGGGGTTACCCTGAGGATTACATAATAGCTCGGGTGAGAACAAGCACCTCGCTCCAAGAAGTGAAAAATGTCATAGTGCTTCAAAGGAAAAGAGCTCCGGCATTAGATATAATTTGAGACATGTGCAATGTTTTCTGTTTTTAACAACTCAAATAACAAAGGTAACACCTTGCATTGTCCATGGCGCTGCTGAAAATACTGTCCAGTAACCCGCATTGCAGTGGTGTCCAAGGGACATTGTACTGACTGTATATCCGGATATTCTCAGCAATAATAATTACAGAAGGGAATGCTTGTGTGCAATTGTGAGGAGCTCAGAGAACGTGTTAAGTATTACAAAAGAAAGCAGTGTGACAAGCCCCTGCACATGTTCCAGTGCTTAATATACAAAAGGCTACAACCTCACTGATTAGACAGAAAATAGTAACTTTTCACTACATCTACACCAGCACATCTGTGATTACTGTCAGGGAACTAGTATGATAATATCCTCACACCTGCTCTAGCAGAGTGTCTGAAAGGGGAGGTGAAAAGTAACTTGAGGATGAATTACTTATTTATATTTACATTTATTTCTCTTCCAGCAGCAGTCAATGGCACTCATGACTAATAAGCACCTTTAGAGAGAACAACTGTATTCCCACAAACCGAAAGAAATGTCAGAAAACTACAGATTAGCACAGCCCAAATATCTACC
Source organism: Podarcis liolepis (assembly GCF_965112155.1). Classification (NCBI taxonomy): domain Eukaryota; kingdom Metazoa; phylum Chordata; class Lepidosauria; order Squamata; family Lacertidae; genus Podarcis; species Podarcis liolepis. The sequence goes on from NC_139565.1 coordinate 30,392,543, forward strand.
AATTTGAAGGAAACAACAGATTGCATAGTATGTGATATGCTATCCATTATTCATTTATCCATTTTCTGTGTGTACCAAAGAACACTTTGGACAGAGAAGGGCCCATAGTGTGTGTGTGTGTATATGTGTGTGTGTGTGTGTGTGTGTGTGTGTAGATAGCACAGTGTGTATAATATCACAGCTTGAACAGACTTGAAGAGAGGTAAGCACTTAGATTTTCAAAGTATGGTATTTCCATTACATTATACATTTAGAAGGCAAGTGAATGCATTTCTCCTCCCTAAAATCAACCCATTCTTTTTTAAAAAAAACCCCAAACAATCAAACAAAACAAACTTCTGAGAAGCAATGGGAAACCCATCTTTTACTTACAATAAGAAAAAAGAACCATCTTTGTTAGTAACTTCAAAGCTCTGCCTGTAACATGTGTGACACAGGATGTTGAAAGCCAGCGTTCAAACAGGGCTTGACAAAAATGAAAATATGGTCACTACCGTCTCAAGTTCAGACTTACCTTCCAAGCTGCCAGAGTCCCATATGTTCACCAAGGCAAGAAAAGGCTTACAACGTTCCCCACAGGGCTTCTTGTCTTAAGTAATGTCCAGGGATGTCCTTACCATGCTTGGCACCAGCTGCAAAAATAAAAGACCGGTGTGAAGAATTAAATCCTCTGTTGTTCTACTGCTTTCCCTCTGGTTTGTCTCTCACAGCGACTTGTGCCATACACAAAATGGCACCTCTCTTTCAATGCAGAGAAGTCTGGGTTTATATACCAAGCATGTGTATGCGAGAATACCACAAAACACTAGTTCCTTATCATGCGCTTGTTAGCTTGTCCAATCTATGGCAATCACTTTGGTCCCAGGGGTTGAAAGACACAAGACGCAGGGAAAAAAAGGGAAGCAAAAGCTGAAGAAAGATCAATACTGCACTGTGAAACAAGAAGTGTAGGCTATTTACTTTTCATTGATCTGATGATGCAGGAGAAACACCTCAGACTGGCATTAAATTGAGGGAATACATCTTCTCTGTGTGGGGGATTTTCACCTCAAGGTCAAGAGAGCCAAACAGAAATTAGAACAAACAGAAACTAATCGCAGGCTTACAATAAAACTATTAATCCACATTACAAATCCACACGGAAACGTAATTAAATATCAGGCTGAATAAGGTTCACAATAAAACAAATGCTGCCAGCTTTTATCGACTTCAGCTTGCACCTGGACCGACAATGGGGGGGGGGGGGAGATGTGAAATACTGAAACGAAGGCTACAGCAAATTAGTATGGGGCATTGGCACTCGGGCCCAGAGACTGGATTCAAATATTTCAGCCACAGGATAAATGCCTGGAAAGTAATTAGAACCATACATTTGCCTCTTGTGAAGAGTGAAAATGCAACTTTTCACACATACGTCAACAAATGAGTCTTTTCCAAGAGGGTATCTATCATACCCCTTTAAGTCATCACTCACTAGTTTCTGAGTAGGCAAAGAAACAGTGAATTTTCTGCTCCAAAATGGAAAGCATACAAATTCTGCAACAATTACCAATATGATACAAGCTTGCTCCTTGGCTGAATGCAAAATAAACTGGGAAGTTTATCTGAAAAATATTTAGAAATGCTTGGTGTTGTTTCCCCAAGCATGTCCAAAGATCTTACACAACCTTTCCAGTACTACTTCTTCCAAAACTGTTGGAATATATATTACAGGTTGGGTATTGGAAAACATCTGTTAATCCTTTTGTTCTGTTTAATTATTTTGTAGACACCTTTAGCCTGGAACTGCATCTTACTCACAAATAGTTGTTCCTCAACATTACATAAGGTATCACACCACTGGCAGTATATTATTTCGGAGGGAAGGAGAAGGTGAATGCAAGAGCAGGCCCAAATGAGGGCAGAAAACCTGCCTCTCTTATACAACCACTAAAGATATCGGACAATAATTTTGCCTGCCTTTCTACCTCACAATCCTACCAGGAACTGCAGAAAGACATATACACTTAAGAATCAAAAGTGGGTTTCAAGTTGCAGGTTAGGTCTGAAACAGTTGAAGATTCATACATATCATTTCAACCCTAAGAGTTACTCTTATTTTAGCATCAGCAAAATATAAGGCCCAATAGCCAAAGAAACGTCTTTAACAACTGCTAACTTGACGAGAGCTCATCATAGGTATCAACTTGGAAAAAACCATGTCCAGGGGCTGGCAGTGAGAGTGCGATGAAGCAAATAGTTACACAAATTCCTGATGTCAGCAAGCCTGCTGTTGATAAACTTGTAAACTGTTCTCTTTTTTATGACATGAAGATATATTTTCATTTCTTGGCATTGTGGATTAGACGGGTTTTGAGCAGTGACTTGAAGATGCAGGAAAGCAATTAAAGACATGGAAGGCTAAGGGTAAGCATAAAGAGTCACATTTCCCTCAGAAGTGACTTTAGTCAGTCAGCTACAAGTATAGGATCTAGCTGTTAAAAGTTAACAACAACAAGAAGTAGTAATAGTAGTAGTAGCAGCAGCAGCAGCAGCAGTTCACATTGTGGCTTAGAAAATTGGCTTGGCAGGCCCATTATATCTAGGTAGCACAAACTGGGGGAATGTCTGAACCCACAAAAATGAGTTCCATGTGGCTATGTAGTAAAGCAGTTGTGCAAGATGTGCAGCAAAGCACTCAATCAGCCGATTACATAATTGCATTCCACCACTCAAAATCATTTGAGCTAGTGAATTCCTTGATTAAAATGTGTTGGCGATTATTCTTGTCAGAAAGATGACATTGTTTTGGTTTCTCGAGCTGCTCCGAAATCATTACTTGCATGTCTGCTTTTGTTGTGGATTTCTTCTGTCCATATCACTTCCCACAATGGATTCATTTTAGTACCTAATCGAAACCTTTGTAGTAGTTCTTGTTTCAATACTGCTTTCACTTAGCACCACGTTTATGGTTGCCCCAAAGCAACGGTTTAATGTGGGTTCTGGAATCTTTGCTGGCATTAGGAATGAATTTCAATAGTTTTCACAGTCCATTATTTTGTGTTTTAGTACCAATGTCTGTTCTGTTAACCCCAGCTGGGTAATTTATTTATTTATTTAATGGATTGTGATGTAAATTTTTATATATACATTCACACACCTTAAATATCTAGATTTATTTGTTCATATTGAGATCTTTGAAGGAGGTCCTCCTGGTTTTGTTGCCACCTGGGGGAGGTTTCCATTGTGGTACCCAGTTTATGGAATCAACTCCCCTCCATAATAAGGCAAGCACCAACTCCAATGAGTTTCCAATATTTGTTAAATAATTTTTCCCCACCCAGGCATTACTGGTTATTAATCCCAGGCTTATTGAAATAACTGACGGGTCCACTGTGGATGTTGATATGTTTTATTATATTTTATTGCATCCCACTGTGCTGATTTTAGTGGAATGTAAGGTTGTGAGCCACTCTGGAAATATAAAGGGCAGTTTAGAAATGAGTTACCGGTAAAGAAATAATGTTCCATTGATTCCTAACCCAATTCCAACCCCAGTTCACAGTGCTGGGTTTAACTAGGGTCCTGGGAATTGTGGCACCTATAGTTTGGAATGTGCTTCCCTGAAAGGTGTGCTTGGCTTCTTCACCTGCTTTTCCTGATCTGAATTGTTCCAGCCTCCCTTATTTATCTACCACTGTCATCCTTGACATGTTGATTTTCTTAGGGTTGTATTCAATGTAGTGCTGAGGCCAACGTTCCATCAGCACAAGGACCTCTCCTTGTGCAACAAAATGTTCTCCCATTGTAGCTTCCCTAAATCTGTTCTGGGGTTTCCTTCCAACTGCGCGGAGTATATCTGGGGATGGTAGGAGCAGGGAAGAAGGGCAAGTCCCTTTGGGCTAGCAATAGTACATGCACAAGTGCAAATATTTTGCTGAATACTGCCCTCAGTGTTTGACTTCATTGATTATAACTTGTATTTTATTTTAATTTTTATGTTTCAATTAACTTTTGTGCACCACTTGGGTGGTCTTTGGATAGAAAAGTGGTAGAAAAATAATTACTGAGTAATTTCTGAGTAATGATAGGCATCATGGACAAAATTTGTTCAAGTCCGTGAAAGAGTACCTTAAGATACCGGTAATTTAAAGCACCTTAAGAGTAGCCAAGTACCTTAAAGAGTACCCAAAAATGGAAACCCAAGCTTTGTGCTGTATACATCCCACTGTTGAATAAAGTGGAGTCCTAAAAAGGAGGAACTGCCTTCAGTAGTGGGGACACCAGTTCATATATTAAAGGAGTCCACATACTGAAATTGTTAATGAATGATATCTCAGCAGCTCAAATTCATCCAACTCAAGTTTCTAAGTATCAGCATTATTTGTTGCTCACTATATCATGTGCTGATAATTTAATTGTTTGCAAGACTGAACAATCAGACAGTCATTTCTCAACTAGTTGTGTGCCCCTTTGAATTCATCATACGCTGAGGGCAAATTTGGGGTCATAAGGATCACCTCTTAGCATCACATGGAAATATTGCTCCATTATTCATTGTTAAAGAAGAACAAAAAGAAAGTGGGGGTAGTTGCCAATTCTAGGAAAAATTAGGAAAGTAGCAATATAATGTTTTTTTCTTCAAGAAATGGCATCATGGGCAGGTGCTGTGAATTTTTTACTCTATTTTCTTTGCTTTCTCTTCTTAGGCAAAATAATGAAGAAAGAACAAAGCATCTTCCCCCACAGTGGACTTTTGAAGTATGTAAAATCAAAGGAGTTAGCTGAAATATCAGAGAGAACACAAGGGGGGGGAATAAAACAGTTTTGTTGAAATATATACAGTTAGTCACAGGTTTATAACGTGAAGGAGGGTAAAGCAATTATTTTATATACATAAAAAGGCATCTAGTAGGAAAGTGTCAAAACATTTACACAGACTAGTAGCACACATTTTCCCCAGACTGGTAGCACACTGAAGAAAAGAAAGTTCATTTTCAAAATGAAAGGTGAACAGGAAGAAAAGATGCCAGTACTTTCATGTTAGAGCGCCTCCTGAATTGCATACCTTCCAACACAGCTCAAATCTGGGGCACCATCTTCCAGGTTTGAAATCCTATGCGAGTAACCTGGCCCATGTGAGATTGTGGATCCAGAAAAATCACTTTATTCTGGCACAATAAACAAAAATGCACATTGTGGACCTGAAAAATAGCACTTTAGGAGGTATGGTGCAAAAAACCATGAGTGTTTTGAGGCACCACATGAGATTGTGGACCCAGGAAAAAAAACACTTTGGGGGGGGGCGAGAACTTGGCCCCAAATCACGCAAGGGCAAGGTACTCCAAATGGCTGACATATTCTTGCGGGGGGGACGGACGGGCTGTCCCAGTTTTCTGGAGCAGTTCACAGGTATGACATTGCAGTGTCACCGGTGAGAATCACTTTAAAACTGATCAGCTTAAATCACAAATCAGATCAAATCCCTCTTGTCATCTGGAGCAGGGGTGGGGAACTGATGCCCTCCCAGATGTGGTTGGACTCCAACTCCCATCAGTCCCAGACAGCAGGGCTGATAATTAGGGGGATGGTGGGGATTGTAGTCAGTAGCAGGTGCTGCAGGTGGGATTGCGTCACTGACTTGGTACTGCCAGTTACTGAGAAGGGGAGGGGCAAGGCTGTGGAGAACTCAGGGTGTGGCAGCGATATGCCATGTTGGGAAGCCAGGTGACCAACACAGTCCCGTTCACATTGCCAACCTCTGCAACATCTGAGAGTCACAGGTTTCCCATCACTGCCTGAGAGCCAGTTTAAACATTATGACTACAGTCACCACCTGGATGCTTCAAATGGTTCCATACAGATGTTATCACCACACCAAATGCTGTTCATGCAAAACGCCTCATCATCACACAGCTGGGCCAATGTTTTCCATGCCGACACAAGCACTTGAAAGTAGACAAAATGGCTTTAACTTCCTGGTGAGATGCTTCAACTTATCTATTGCCATGTAACAACAACTATCAATTCCCTAACCTTCCGATCTGTATTGTCTCTGATATAAATTTGATAAAGTCTGTCAAGAACCACAAAGTACCAGCCATGAAGCGGCATTATTCAGCAATCTTGTTTCTGTTGTTTGCTGAATATACTTTTCTTTACCTATTTGTATTTGTGGTTTTTGTGAGACCACCTCCGTTATTTGATGTACATTCTTTGGTTTGTTTCAATTTCCTTTATTGGATTTTGGTGTAAAAGTGGTACCTCGGGTTAAGTACTTAATTCATTCTGGAGGTCCGTACTTAACCTGAAACTGTTCTTAACCTGAAGCACCACTTTAGCTAATGGGGCCTCCTGCTGCTGCCGCGCCACCGGAGCACAATTTCTGTTGTCATCCTGAAGCAAAGTTCTTAAACTGAAACACTATTTCTGGGTTAGTGGAGTCTGTAACCTGAAGCGTATGTAACCTGAAGCATATGTGTCAGGGGTTCAGGAGCAGAGGCGAGGGCAAGGGAGGAAACAGAGAGCGAGGGGGAGGAGTCCGAAGAAAAGATGAGTGATGACGACGACCCGAGATCTCCGAGTCTGTCCAGTGAATCAGAAGATTCACAGAAAGGAGCGCCAGTGGCCAGAGCAAGGGGGGAGCCTAGGGGGACACCCCAGGAAGAAGGGTCCAGAGGGGGTTCAGAGGGCAGCAGTTGGAAATCGGGGCCAGCATCCCCAACAGAGCGCAGTGGAGAGGAAGGGCGCCAGGTATCGAGCTCCAGCAGCTCGCCGCAGGGGGGAGGGCATGAGTCAGGAGTGGCCACACCTCCATCAGGGAGCGAAGAAACGGTCAAGCGGAAAGTGGAAGGTTGGGCGCGTGCGCCAAGTTCAAATGCACAGGAAGGCGGCGCAGTAAGCAGCCCGGAAAGGGAGCCAGGTCCTAAAGCCCGACGCAAGGAGACAGAAGGGTCCGGGGGGTCAGCGTCAGAAGAGTCCAGGAAGGAAGAGACCACGGGGGGCAGAGGGACCCAGAGAAGAACGGTCAGGCGGAAAAGGTGGAGTAAGGCTAGGGTATTAAGTTGGTGTACAGGAGGCGGGGACTCAGACGGAGCTTCGCCGGTCTAGCTTATAAGACGTAGAGCTGCACGCAGCAGCTTGGAAATGGAAACTGTAACTCAATAAAGACTTTTATAAAGTGAACGCTGGCTAGCGTGATCCTCTGTGAGCTAGGATCTGGGAGCAGCTCTGACAATATGTAACCTGAGGTACCACTGTATATGATTATAGGGTTGTAACCTACCCTAGACCTTATGGTGAAGGACAGGTAAGAAATATCTTAAATAGGATAAAATAAATAAATTAGAAAAATACAGTGGAATGTCCAAATCTGGGCAACCATTGATCAGGAACCTTTCTCCCTCCTTCTTCAATACACACACACACACACACACACACACACACACACACATATAGAAAAAACGATGAACAAATTGAGCTTCTTCTTGGACAATGAACTGGAGACAGAGTTCAAAAAGAAACCTGGGCTCAAATGTTAATTCAAGGGGGTTGAGATTACTGTTGCGACAATGCTCAGCTATGCCTGTTGTGGTTAGAAAGAGGGGTATAGAAAAGGCCAGAACTTGCAAAGAAAAGAAATAAAATCTTTGGTGTTATGTAGCCGGGTAAACGCCCCTGTCTGCTTCTCTGTGTGTCAGTTTCAATATACCCCCAAGGAGTTCCAGCCATCGTAGAAATATGGCTTTCACAAAAATGATAAATGGGGAGCCTTCTACCCCATACAGCTGTCATGCCAAAACAACTGGGAATCCTTATGGCTCTCATTTCTATAGTCATGCCCTGAAAGCCAAATCCAGTTATGCAGCCATCAGCTTATTACTGAAAACAAAATAGCTTCAAAAGAACCCTTTTTCATACTCTTCTATATCATTTAAGTCTGGAGAAGGGGGAGGGGAACCTGCCAGTGTTAAAGAAAAGAGATGAAATGAACTAATTACATGCCAAATATCAGCTTCTTGTGTTATTAAGCAATTCGATTGCTTATTAGTATTACTCATTATTGCTTAATAAGTTTTCATCTTTTGAGCTCTGCAATATGGTATGATCCTGATGAATTTCAGTAAGGTAGTATGAGATCCGTATGGAGAATTTTGGCTGAGCTAAGTTGGCAAGGAAACCCATAGTGAAAGAATGCTCCCATTCATGTGGGGGGACTTGAAGGACCATGGTGCACCTTGGCCACCAAGAGATCTGCAACCACCTAAAAGAAGTATGTGGTTTTTATAGTTATGAGGAAGAGGGCATGACCGGTCTGTCTTTTACATTCTAGCCTAGATGCCGAGGGCTGTTGAAAATTGCTTCTGTAGCCCAAGGCTCTAACGTTCCTACTTGGCTTTCCATGTGGAGCACCTTGATCATGTGTGAAGTATTCATGGCTGCATGCCAAGCTTGCATTGACCCCACATTATCAAACTAACCCCAAACATGTCCCCAAATCCACAGAAACACTTTTTTCCGGCAGCCTTCCATATCACATATGAAGCAGCCCTCAGCCAGGATCCAGCCTGAAATTTTATATAAAAGATGTGAAATACTGTGCTGGGACTAGATTAGTGATGATGGTTAGCTTAAGGCTATGCTCAGACAAGCTTTTGATTGCATTCCGTAGCACAGAATTGGGGATACGGAGAATGTGCTGGGGAAAAGCAGGTAACTTTTTTCCCCAGGACACCCCTGTGCACTCCATCGGAAGCCATCCGTGAAATCTTTGTTCTCCCTGCAGTCGTCCCTGTTAGACATATGGACTCGGAAGCACCCAGTGTGTGTAAACGGCAGGGATCAGAGATGCTCCATTAGAATTCCACAGTGAGCATGATAATTTTCTATGTATGTTCATTTGGTGTGGGTAAGCTTCTAAAGAAATGAGTTGTGTTTAAGCAAGTTTAGGGGATGAGAGAGGAAAGGAGGGAATTCAGGAAAAATAGATGTCTTGAGGCAGGCAACCAAGCAACAATCGTATTTTATTTTTTAAAAATCTTCTCCAGCTATTGGTTGGACAGTGGTCTTATGTTAAAATTAAATTAAAATATATTGGGGAAACTTTAATTGCCAAGCGTTAATTAAATAGAAGGCTATTATATAACTTGTAATTGTTTATTGGTTTTGTTGTGTTATCTGAAGGACTTTGCTCAGAATATGAAGACAGACTCAATCATGAACTTATTAATACTGTGAGGTAACTGAAGTCACCTAGTACTATAGCACTTCCACTTTTGGAAAGCTTCTTGGTCCCATTCTCTGTCTCCAGTTCACCTTATATATTTTGTACAGGGAGTTGACAGTATGTCTCTTGCACTAAATTACTCATTTTTGATAAAAGCAAGAGCAAGGAGGCAACGAATGGGTCATTTTTGCAATCCCTACTTAAATTTCTGAATTTTGGCAACGATGAACTTTGAAAAGGTTTGACTAACAATATTCTGCTGCTTTGGCAAAGAAAATGCCTTATAATGAAGGTATTTCTGTGCTAAAACAATAGATTATCCATCTTAAGTATTAAAGAAATTAGTAAAACTTTAAAAAGTATTGGATGTAGGACACACTTAAACAAAATTGATATATTGGCCATGACCCTATTAAAGTGAAGCATTTCTGTGTCCCAGTTTTTTCAGTGGGAGAAAAACACACCTTAAAAAAAAATGGAACAATTAAAATCATTGTGATTTTAAATATCTCAACCTAGGTGGAATAATCTTAGTAGGTGAAGTCATGGGATCTGGTAGCAATTTATATGTCCCAATAATATACCACTTAAATACTTGTGTTTCAGGATCTGCTCTACAGCAAAGTTATTATATTGGCTGATCAAACCAGGGGCCCTGATCCAGCTCTAGTCCAAGCTAGTTTCATGAAAATGTGAATGTTCTGCTCAAAGCAATGCAGTGTGGCTATACCATGACTTGGCTTAGATTAATATTCTGCGCATTCAGTTTAGTCAGATAGTTCCCAATCTAGGAAGTAATATATGTGCATAATGTTGTTATTATGAACAGATTCCCATAGCTAGAATAGGATGAGGATGTGTTATAAACAAAAAACAAAAAAGTGTTTTGTTTTTTTAAAAAAACTGATCATCATATTTTCCCAGCTTTTATGAACATTGCAAGTGAAGCGATCATAAAGGAAATAATTTTGCAAAGAGCAGAAGGTTGCATGCTGCCTTCTCAACAATTCTCAGACTGCTAACATTTCTTTCTGAAAAACATACAAAACTGTTGAAACCCATGCTAAGCAAGTTAATTGCACATTCTGCATTTTCCTCCTAGAAAATATGTTATACATTTGACAGCTCCAGTATATACTATATTATATTCCTTCCTATGTGTTAGTAGGATGGAACATGGCACAATAAGAAGAGAGAATCTTCTTATTAGTTTTAAATAAATAAGTAATGTCATACTGATAGCTCTATATGTACTGTTGCCATTTCGACTGATCCTTTATACAACCATACTTTTTCCAAAGTAATTTTCACCTTGAACCTAGTGAATGCCTACCAACTTTGGTTGAAGTTGGTCATTATGACTCTCATTTTACAAATGGGGTGTGTGTGTCTCCAACTGAAAGATTTTGTTTGCCCAAGGTCATGTGATGAACACGGAGATGAGCAGAGGATGATCGTCTACTGAAATGTTGACATCTGCCTGAGCTTCAGATCAGCACAATTCTCCTCAACCCTGTACAGTGGTACCTCAGGTTACATACGCTTCAGGTTACATATGCTTCAGGTTACAGACTCCGCTAACCCAGAAATAGTACCTCAGGTTAAGAACTTTGCTTCAGGATGAGAACAGAAATCGTGCTCCAGTGGTGTAGCGGCAGCTGGAGGCCCCATTAGCTAAAGTGGTGCTTCAGGTTAAGAACAGTTTCAAGTTAAGAATGGACTCCGGAACGAATTAAGTACTTAACCCGAGGTACCACTGTATGGGACAAACCGATCTCCTCTGTAGTGATTTGCAGCTACTTCAGCCCAATTTGGACAAGGCACAAATTGACCCAATTTGCTTCAGGATTTGGCTGAATCCAGTGCACAGCCCTAGATTTAACTGGACTATTGCCAGTCTAACCTAAGAATCATATTACAGGCATTTCTTTTGCACATACAGTCTATCATGGAGTTTTCAGGGAATTGCACCATAGTATCCATTGCAGTTCTCCAGTTAAGTAATGTGTACAAAATGCATACACTATAATGAAGTTGCATATATTAGGGGAAATTGCTTTGCAGAAATGCGTACATTAGGCAAAACTGCAAACAAAGATTTGTATATCAGGATAAATTCATATGGGGACTGAAGAAGAAGAAGAAAGCAAAATGATGTGGAGGACTTAAGAGTAGAAGAATGAGGAACCAGAAATGAAATATGGTTGGGGCTATCAGCTTTGAGAAACTTGGTATTATGATTAGGCAGGGAAAGAGTATGACCAGGTGCACAGCACTGTCATGCTGACAGCTGCAGCCATTTGTTTGGCAGATCCTGTGTATAAGATCTCTAAATTTCTGGGTATGTAAAGAACAGACCCAAGCAATTCCTTATATTCCAGCACAACAGCCTAAAAGCAGAGGGAGGGGAGGCCTAATCTAACTTTCCTCCCATAGAAGAAAGGAAGGAGAAAGAGGGTAATGTACAGCAGGAAAAAGCAACCCTTATGGTCTAGCTCTGTACCCACTTGCAATCAAAAATGGATATATTTCATCATTAACGTCTTGGAATTAATGAAAAAACAGAATTTAAGAAGTGGTGGCACAAAAATGGTAAAAAGTTTTATGCTGTCAGGAAAAGGAATAGCTCTAACATTCTCAATTAATTTGTGATTACTAGTATTTCATTTTCTTTTAAAAACGTCCTCAACATTATGTCATGATTTAAGACTTTTTATGAATTAAATATATATTTCCGGACAATTACCAGGTTCATTGTTAATCTAAGCCCCTCAGACAATGTGTCTTTTCTAATAGTCATGCCAAGGCCTTGATTTAGTAATAAAGGAGATGTGAAGAGTCAGACATAGGGGTTTAGCACTAACGTCCATTACAACATGACCCAGTGGAAGTAAAAAATATGATTGTGCTAGACCTGGGATTAAATCACAGCCCAGTGGCTTAATAACTGGTTAAATATGTACATAGCACTGCTCTGGATTCATGTTTATGGCCTGGACATTCATAGTAATTCTTTTTTCACTACTGCTTCCTCCTCGTAGCATAGCTACAGCTGCCTAAAGACAAGAATCAATGTTTTATGGCACTCCCTTGAATGTTGTTTTCTTTTCACCTGTCTACAATTCCACCATTCCATCATGTATACAATGCATCTGCTATTCAAAATAATACTTTAGTCTAGTGTTTTTCAACCTTGGGACCCCATTTGTTTTTGGACTACAGCTCCCAACATTCCTGGGAATGATGGGAGTTGTAGTCCATTGGGACTTAACTAAGGCCTGCTTACAATGTTTTGCCTATTTTTAATCCCCTGCTTTAGAATGGAACTTTGTGACTGAAGAATATGCATACCGCCTGGAGAATGTACAACATTTGGTTGAGATATGCACATTCCCCAGAGCCTGGGGTGTGGGGGTGGGAAGCAAACAAAAATATGACGGCTTCTTGCTGGCAATGTGGTATGGATCAGGCAAGGCTATATCACATAAGTTGGGCATGTCTTGGAGTAATTTCTTCTGGGACAAAGGTGAGAGAACACACTAATTTTGTGGGTACCTCTTTGAGATTCAGGAAAGTCCATATAAATCTCCACTAAAGGTAAACGTAAAGGGACCTCTAAGAGTTAAGTCCAGTCACGAACGACTCTGGGGTGGTGGCGCTCATCTTGTTTTACAGGCTGAGGAAGCCGGCGTTTGACCGCTCTGCAGACAGTTTTTCCAGGTCATGTGGCCAGCAGGACTAAGCAGCTGCTGGGGCAATGGAACATTGACACCAGAGCAGCGCACAGAAATGCCATTTACCTTCCTGCCGGAGCGGTACCTATTAATCTACTTGCACTTTTGGCGTGTTTTCGAACTGCTAGGTTGGCAGGAGCTGGGACAGAGCAATGGGAGCTAACCCAGTCGCGGGGATTTGAACCGCCGACCTTTTAATCGGCAAGCCCAAGAGGCTCAGTGGTTTAGACCACAGTGCCGCCCATGTCTCCACTAGCCATCATTCAATGGGCTGTGCACCTTACTGCACTTTCTATATCTGAGAATGTGGCACACCGTAGACAGCAGCTTGTAGATAAATACAAGGATATTTGGTCTACATACACTGAACTTTTTGCCTAGAGTCCTTCCCTTTTGGACCCTATATTTGTGTTGGTTAAATAGCCAGAACTTATTCCTGGAACATCGGTGTGAGTCATAAGGAAATTACACACATTTGGATAACCTGACGTACCCCTCTTTCCTCTACTTCCTCTGTCCTTTTTCCTCTTCCCTTTTCTAGTATGGGTTTTATTAAAATAAAACAATGAATAAAAGTATTAATAAAAAGACAGAAACAAAAAGAGTCAAAGCAAGGAAACCAGAAGTAGCCAAA